>NC_068317.1:30622713-30652713 GCF_025860055.1 Xyrauchen texanus
CATATTAGGAAAACATGAGTTGATCATTAATTTATCTAAAAAAAAAAAGGCCTTAACGAGGCAAAATGACTCTGTTTTATGGTTTGTATGTTCAGGGAGAATGGATAACTGTTTCTTCTTGACCTTTCATGCTGTGGCTTTCTCATCTTACAGATATTTCCCCTTTCGGAGTCGGGTTTACTCCAAACAAGATAAGGGCCAAAACAACACCCAACCTAACCCTAACCACACAAACCCTGGGCTGCTTAAACCCCCACAAGAACCCTATACCCTAAACCTAACCACAGGAACCCTAATTATCAAAACCCTAATTGGAATAACCCTAATTGGAATAACCCTAAAAGGAAGTTCAGTGTGGTTTCTTCTTGACAAAAGCACTAATTGGAATAACCCTAGAGGAAAGTGAACTGCTCTTAAACCCTAGCTAAGATATGTTTGTTTGTTGTTCCAGGTATGATCTGGGTCTGGTGTGTGGTTTTCAGGAGAGAGATGGCCCGTGCACAACCATGTCTAGGGCCCGTTGGGCCTGAGACTTGGAGTTTTTTGCCCCTAACCCTAACCTAACCCTAACCCTAACCGACACACACATGATCTGAATGAAAATAAATACAGTACAACTCAGTATAGTTCCCTGAATACATTGCCATTGTTTTCACTTGTATTATTTTCATTCTCCATTTAATCAGCTCATACCCACAAAAAACAGGGTATGAACGGAGAATGAGGTACAGATCCAGTGATCCATACAGACACACACATGATCTGAACAAAAATAAATACAATACAACTCAGTATAGTTCCCTGAATACATTGCACAATTTCCAACGACCAGGTCAGGTAGTAGGCCCATACAGGCTTCCCGATAGACGGCTCAAAAAAGACCATAATCACAGAAACAGAACCATTCAGACTAGAGATGATTTTGCCTCTTTCCCTAACTATGGTGAAAGATTTAATAAAGTGGATGCATCTCGGCTGACCCTTCCACAGCCCTAAACCTAACCGTCACAACCGCCTGTGTATCACCAACCAGTGACACATGACCCCTCCCAGAGCCTAAACCTAACCATTCTAACCCTCTATTTATTATCCCTTGACTGACCAGCCCCAAAACAGGCCCCTAACCCTAACCAGAGTAACCCTGGGCAACACAGCCCTCCATGGAGTGGCCCGAGGCCAAATGGCCCGCTCATGAACACTCGGACACTCGGTTGAGTAGACAAATAAATAGATGTTATAAGGTATTGTGCATTACCACATCTATATTTCATCCTGGAGTTCAGTTTGGCTTCGATGCCAGACAGGTTGACCTCCTGACCTTCCAGACTGGTGAGTGATCCTGGGACCTGAAATGACAAAAAACAAAAACAAAGTCATATAGCAAATGGGAGTCTGTGGTGGGATCCCTCCTGATCCCACACCATTGCAAAGCGGTCAGCGGAACGGATGGACAGTGCATAACCGTCTTCAGGTCCCTCGGGACCTGTCGATTGGACTTACAGAAATCCTAACCCAGCCCGAGCCTCCCTCTCTGAACTTTGTGAATGGTTGGGATCAGGTTGAGGTCTCATCTCGGAGAGAGATATATATACACATTATATATATTATTATATGCATCATTAGATTATATATGAAATAAATAGTAATAAAGGGCAGATTGCTTTGCCAATGCATGCTGGGAAGGACTTTCACGCTGGCGGTTCTCTTTGGGAGCAGTTTGAAAATGTCCCTTTTATATGAAAGATAATTAATACAAAATATCATATACTATAAGATTATAAAATCACATAAGTGCGTAAAAATAAAAATTCTGTGTGATAACCATAAAAAAAAAGGTTAATAAATATTATTCCATAAAGACACACAGAAAGATATTTTGACAATATAAAAACATATATGTGACTATAAAATCACATAAAATCACATAAGTGTAACATACACCTTTTAGATTCGCACAATACAAAAAAAACTAAAAAGAAAAATAACTATATACAATTTGACAAATGTATACACTTTGGAGACTTTATTTTGATTTTTTGACAATTCTACGTGCTTGTGCAACATTGTTTTTGTTTGAATGGGGCATATTGGAAAGGCGGACGCAGGATGCACTTTCAAAGACGCCACTCCATATTTGGGAGACCATGACGTCACCCATTCACAGAGTCGGACAGGAGGGAAAACACATTGTAAACACCATTTATCCCATCATTTAATTTCACCTTTGGACTGGTTCATTTTACAAAATGTTCCCTGCAGCGGATCGATCACTTTCCCGTTTTTTTGCATGAATGGAGGCTAATTTTTGCACCTTTAAGCACGGCCTAGGCCACGCCCACCAGAAGGCTATTTAAAGGGTCTGTGCACTCGCGCAGCTCACTCGCTGACTGACTACCGCAGCGGAAGGTTGATTCTCTACGAACTCATATTACATTCATTATTTCTCCATATTATACCGGTATTTTATATATTATTGTGCAAGCTAGCCTGAAGAAGATAATAATTGTATCGAAACGTCGCGATTAAGCTTGCACTAGTGAATTTATTTAGAAAAGAAAAATATATTTCTTTCTCTCATTTTATTTCCAATCATCATTTTCAATTTATATCCATTATTTTCACTTATATTATTTTTATTCTCCATTTAATCCATTACTTGATATAAAATCCTGATTATTTCTCATTCTCTAATTGTTTGTTGGTGTGTTAAAAGATGGAAGGCCTTAGGGGACGAGTTAGACAGCGTCCTGCACCATATACTCGCCCAAGGCAGAGATATATAACACCCAACTATAGAACAGAAAGGATTAATAATTTTTCCTTTCGCTCTAAGAGCTCATACCCACAAAAAACAGGGTATGAACAGAGAATGAGGTACAGATCCAGTGATCCATACAGACACACACATGATCTGAACAAAAATAAATACAATACAACTCAGTATAGTTCCCTGAATACATTTCACAATTTCCAACGACCAGGTCAGGTAGTAGGCCCATACAGGCTTCCCGATAGATGGCTCAAACAAGACCATAATCACAGAAACAGAACCATTCAGACTAGAAATGATTCTGCCTCTTTCCCTAACTATGGTGGAAGATTTAATAAAGTGGATGCATCTATGCACAGGGGGCCACAGAGATTTAAAAGGGATAGAAATGAACGCAATTTCCCCCAGAAAAGAACCCAAAGTGGGACACAACAGAATCACACAACCCAGAGAACGACACAACACAAAGATTTCATTCCAGCCCCTCCCAAGCTCAAAAACACCATCAAATTGATGTACCAACTGATTAGACTTGTTCATCATTTGGGTAAAGTGACAAAGGTTGAGGATAATCAACCCATCACATTTCAAAGGCTGACCAACTTATTGATCAGCACAGTTAAACCAGCCTTCCCTAGTGAACAGGTCAATCAACTGCTGGAGGGCAACGCAAATAACTGGCTGTACACAACCCAATTAGCCCTTGAACAGCATTATGAATCCCTTATTGAATCCACAATGAAAGAGATCCGTGAACAAACCGATCGGGCAGATTGGCCCCAGGCCTTTGAGGTGGCTTCCTCCTGGACAGAGAAAAATTACAGGGGGAAAGTTAACACTGAAACTGTAGACCAAGCAGAGGCCCTTATCACAGCTGAATTGGCTGAGGAAGAAACGGTGACACACCCACAAAACCCAGTAAATCAGGTCACCACTAAATCATCGAACCCTCGCACATATGCACAAGTAGCAGCTTCAAGACCCCCTACCGCTACAGTCTCTCGCCCCATTCGGTTCCAGGGCCCTCCCTCTCTAATACCCCCACAAATCTCTGTGCGCCCCAAAAAGGGCGTACAACACATAGAGGTCCAAACATCACCCACATTAATGGCAAACGGGAACATTGTGGGTCCCCCACAATACCATTGAGACTGGTCTTTTGATGACGATGAACATAATCCATTAGACCCCAAAAATATACTTCGGCCCATACAGGGCCCATCCTCTTCCCCGAGGGAACAAAGAAAAGTTAGGCCTTGTAGAGGCCAAATAGCTCCCCTTGATGGCGCTCCCACTGCCCCTGAAGAAACACCACAACACCCAGAGGTGAATGTTGCTCCTTCTCCTCCTCCACCACAGGAGAGAGCACCAGTGGAAGAGTTGGACCTGTCAGGGGAAGAAAACTTTGGTGGGAAACAATTGGAGGTCAGGGGGTCAGACCATTCATCCCCACTGAACATTTTACTGTTCTATGACACTCCAGACGAACCCATGCCGTGCCTCTCACCTTTATCTAGATTTATTGCAGAGAACGGTTCTCCTATCAGCTCAGACGCTCCACAAGAAGCAGCAGAGGAGCCTGAAGAATGTGTGGCAAGCACCTCACATCACATTCCACAACCAAGGCCCAAAATGGCCTTGTCTAAAAAAGATAGAAAAGTTCCCTCTGAGACAGCTCCACCAGAGGGTATAAACTCCAGAAATGAAGAGAGAACAGAAAATCTCCCAGTTGCAGCACAGGCTGACAAAACAAACATAAATGAAGAGACCACAGTCACTGACAGCCCAGTAGCGCGGCCCACTAGACACAAACACAAATAAAAAAAATGGCGGATTGGAGTCTAACACTACAGAAAAAATATGTCATAATTGGTGACTCCAACGTGTCCAGACTCCCAGCCATCAACTGTCCTGATTTACAGGTGGACAGTTACCCTGGGGCCAAACTGCAGCATGCAGCTAACCTAATTGAAAAGGCCACAATTGCAGTACAGCCTGAAAAGATCATCCTATCCTTTGGTTTTAACAACAGACAGCAGAGGTACAGGATTGCGGCTATAACAGAACTGCAAAAGGCCCACAAAGCAGTCACCCTGAGACTGCCTAACACAGAAGTGTTCTTCCCACTGATCAATTTCGCCAGAACACTGCCACTTTACGAGCAAGTCATGATTGAACACTTGAACACTTACATAAAGAAAATTACCAGTTTTATCCCTCCGCTTCCAACTGAACAATTCATGGTGGAAAGTGATGGGACACTCTGGAGGGCCTCCACGGCCAAAGCCATGCTGCAACACTGGAAGACACATTTAAACTGCTAATTTACGAGAGTCCAAAACAGGACCAGAATAAACTCATTGTGAACCTCTCAAAAAAATTCATATCATCTAAAGAACAACGTGTGGTTTTACTCAAAGGCCTATCTTTTATTCCCACACCTACGGGAGTCAAAACTCAAAAAATACAATTATTAAAAGATATGCAAGCCTATCACTGCAGAATTAAATTGGAGACTTTTTTTGAGGGTAAAAAGAAATCAAAAACAAAAAATTCCCTTCATTGGAGCCTCTGACTGGACTCCAGCGTTATCCAGCCTACCTAAACAGATCACACAAATAACCAGAGCTGACAATTATGCATACAAACACCTAAATTGGGGCCTGAAAACACCAGAAAACCTAACTAGGGGAGAAAGAAAAGCTCTGCTAGAATTACAAAGAAATAGGGATATTATTATAAAACCTGCTGATAAGGGGAATGCAACTATTATTATGGATAAAACTCAGTATATTTGGGAAGGACAGAGACAGTTGGCAGTGAAGGAACACTATTGCACACTAGAGGGAGCCATATATCCACAAACTAGAATCATGGTAGAAGAGATATTGGATGAAATGCGGGATAAAAAAAATAATTAGTGGGGCACAAAAAGAATATTTATTGGGAGAACACCCTCCCAGGCCCAGAAGATTTTATTTATTACCCAAGATCCATAAAGAGCCTGAAAAATGGAGTATTCCTGGAGAAATCCCTCCAGGAAGACCTATAGTATCCGAACAGTGAGACATATTGTACAGCTGAATATATAGAACACTTTTTGAACCCCATATCTATACGTCATCCTAGTTACCTAAAGGATACAAAAATTAAAAAATTAAAAATAACCTAAAAATGCATTTCTCTTCACCATAGATATAGATAGCTTATATACAAATATAGAAACTGAGGTAGGCCTCAAAGCTGTTAAAAAGTTTATGGAAAAATACCCAGACCCCAAAAGACCAGATCAATATATACTGAAATTATTAGAAATCAATCTTACTAGAAATTACTTTGAATTTGATTCTAAATTCTATTTACAGACTAAGGGGACAGCAATGGGCAAGAAATTTGCACCGTCATATGCAAATATATTTATGGCAGACTGGGAAGAATCAGCTTTGACCTCAGCTAGTAAGAAACCATATGCTTACTACAGGTTTCTGGATGACATATGGGGAGTATGGACATATTCTATAGAGGATTTTGTTACCTTCACTGACCATCTCAACACACACCAAAAGTCCATTAAAATCAAATATACATTTGACCCCAAGGAAGTCAATTTTTTGGATGTGGTGTCCTTCAAAGGTCCTACGTTTTTGGAAACGGGCCTTCTTGACTTTAGTCTATTTCAAGGAGACGGACACTCATTCACTTTTACACAAAAGGAGCTTTCACCCTAAACACACATTTAAGGGAATAATAAAATCACAATTACTCAGATTTAAAAGAATCTGCACACAACCATCCTCCTTTTACTCAGCTGTACAAACCCTCTTTGGGGCCCTCAAACACAGGGGATACTCTCGTTCCTTTCTCAGAAGGATCCTGAAAACATTTGACCAGCCACGGGCCCCTCCTGTGGAAAACACAGGCCAGAGGGACAAAATACTCCCTCTTGTGGCCCATTTCTCACTACAAAGCACACAGCTGAATCTTGAACTCAAAGCCAACTTCCAAAAATTCATAGAACCTACTAACTATTTAAAAAGACATAAGCCAATAGCGGCATATAGGAGGAACACCAACTTGCTGGATAAATTAGTACAAAGCAAGATTTATACAGCGCCTGCCAAAGGCCGTATTGGCAAATGCAAATATTACACTCCAGCACAATTAGTAGTTAGTAGATTCTCCAAAAAAGTATTTCAACTTCCCAGGTCTCTGTCCCACGAAACTTGCAATTGTATTTACCTGTTGTACTGTACCAAATGCCACAAACAGTATGTCGGCCAGACAAGGAATGAACTAAGAGTACGCATATATCAGCACGCACATAACATCACACACAGAATAGAAAAACGCAGACACGTGGTACAACACTGTTGCATGGCCTGATGGCCTTGAGGGTCACAGGCTTGCAGGCCAACCCATCATGGGCCCTCAGTGACCGGCTCAGAGCAGAAGCACAGTGGATCAAACGTCTGGATACACATTTTCCCAGAGGTCTGAACGAAACCTGAGTCTCCATCTGTGACTGGTGTGGTCAAAACCTCGACGGCTGACCCTTCCACAGCCCTAAACCTAACCGTCACAACCACCTGTGTATCACCAACCCGTGACACATGACCCCTCCCAGCGCCTAAACCTAACCATTCTAACCCTCTATTTATTATCCCTGGACTGACCAGCCCCAAACACTCAATTAAATAAATAAATAAATATTATAAAATATTATACATTACCACATCTATATTTCATCCTGGAGTTCAGTTTGGCTTCGATACCAGACAGGTTGACCTCCTGACCTTCCAGACTGGTGAGTGATCCTGGGACCTGAAATGACAAAAAACAAAAACAAATCATATAACAAGTAGGAGTCTGTGGTGGGATCCCTCCTGATCCCACACCATTGCAAAGCGGTCAGCGGAACGGATGGACAGTGCATAACCGTCTTCAGGTCCCTCGGGACCTGTCGATTGGACTTACAGAAATCCTACCCCTAACCCCAACCCCTAACCCTCTACCTACCTTGGTGTGACAACCCCCTTCCCTTTTTCTGGGAGGGGGGCTTGGGAGGCCTTCCCCGGGTGGAGACAGGCGGGTCCCCAGTGGATAGCAGGGGTCAGACCAAAAAAGAAGGGAACATAATTTTTTTTCCTTTTTTCTTATAGTCCTTGAGTAGGAATAGGGAGATGGCGTGGAGGTAGTTGAGTATTGGGAATATCCTCCACGTTGATGGTTAGGAATTTTTTTTGGGAACTGGGATGGAGGATTGTGGGGAGCATGTAGTCACCGCGGAGAGGGGTAGTAATTGGACATTGTGACACGCCTGGGACTGATCCCCTATGGCGGGCCTCCCCAGAGGAGGATGTATAGTAAGAAGAGGCTGAAACACCTGAAGATTCTGGGGCTTGCTACTGATGAGGTGTCATTAATATTCCCCCTTAAAGAAATACTTTCTGGGGGGGTAGTCTGAATGGGGGTCCTGGGATCATTTTGGGATTTTCCCTTGAAAAAGCCTGCTTGCGACCTATCACTAGGGCCATCTGGGGCTGTATATCGCTAAGGCCATCTGGGGGGGTGCTAGATTAGGAAAATATAGGTTTAGTTTGTAATGAGGAAAAGTTGTGCACAAGAAATTCCCTAAAAATTTCTCTTAATATTTCGTGGGATCATCATCCTTGAAAGATTAAAAACCTAGTTGCCGAAAGTCTCAAGGCCATCTGGGGGGTACAAATAGGCATAGAACTGGGACTTGTTTGGAACAAAAAGCAGAATAAAGGATGTTCTTGTATCAAGATTTTCTAAACCCTAGTGGCCGAAAGTCTCAAGGCCATTTGGGGGGCACGAATAGGCCTAGGGAGGGGATTTCCCCCTTTTTTTGTAATTTAGGCAAAGGTCGATCGGTCCACCAGAAACATGCGCCGGCCAGTGCTTTTCTTCGAGTCCCCTAAGTAAACTGTAGCAGTCTGGGGAGACTGTTATGGGGGGGCCGTTGTCCCTAACAACCTAACCCTAACCGGAATAAACCTACAGGTTTACCACAAACAAGATAAGGGCCAAAACAACACCCAACCTAACCCTAACCACACGAACCCTGGGCTACTAATACCCCCAAAAGAACCCTAAACCTAACCGCAGGAACCCGGCAGTGCAAAGACATGATAATAAAAGAACTAATTAGAATAACCCTAGAGGAAAGTGAACTGTTCTTAAACCCTAATTAAGATGTGTTTGTTGGTCGTTCCAGGTATGATCTGGGTCTGGTGTGTGGTTTTCGGGAGAGAGATGGCCCGTGCACAACCATGTCTGGGGCCCGTTGGGCCTGAGACTTGGAGTTTTTTGCCCCTAACCCTAAAATCCTTAACCCTAAAATCCTTAAGGGGTTAGGTAAAGATTAGAGCAAAAGCATTAAAAGGTTAAGGGAAATGTTTATATAAAAATCCTAACCCTTTATAAGTTAAAGTGAATTACAATGGATTCATCAAGTTAAAGGAAAAAAAACATGGAATTCACTGGGCAAAAATTAAATTAGGAACAAATAAAATAGGAACCAAAAGGAATCCTATACAAATTAACAAACTAAAAACTAATAAAACAAAACACTGCAATAAACAAAATTGGAAAAGGGCACCCAGAAACTGGTCTAATAAACTTTGCAGCAGAAGAAACAAAAACTGCATTTAAACCAGAAGCTGAGGGTAAAATAAAAAAAAAAAAAAAAAAAAGCCAAGAAAATAAAACGGGGCAAAACTAGGGAAGACAAGAAACCAGGAGGAAAACAAAAAACACAGAGCACAATCAAGGTTTTATACTTTGACTAGTTTTGTATAGCTATAGATGCACCTGAAGTCACATTTTTGCCCAATAAAGTAGTAATTTATTTGTATACACTTCACAATGCACAATTTCAAAGCAGCTTTAAAGAAAATCATAATTTAATGAATTAATTGAAAAGATGGGGCATGCAGAATACGAGTTATTAAAAACTTGAAAAAGTCATTAATAGATTTTTATATAAAGTTAACTGAAGTCTCATCAATTAGAATATTACTCTGGTACAAGTTGGAGAATTTGGATGTTAATTCAAACAATGAGGTGTAACAGTTTGTGAAGGGGGGTTAACTTGATATATTTAATAAAAACACACATTTAAACCAAGTGCATGCCCCTAGGGAAAGCAGTGTTATCACTGGAAATATTTTTTCCAATGTAGGCAACTCCATAAAAATTGCACGAGCTAAACAAACCAGATAAATTCCATTTCTGTAACAACAAATCTAGCAGAATAAAACTGGTAAAACCCATCCAATATTTAATGTTCTGGTTCAAAAACATTTATAAAACATTTTATTTAGATCAACAAGTAAATTTTAAGATAAAAGCATTCTAACTTGGAACATAATTTATTTATTTTTTTAATAATATTCTGTTCCAAGGTGCTCATTGTCGTCGAATAATGGAAGGACATCACATAGTGAAAGTGTGTTTGAATGAGTTGAACGGGGTTTAGGCACAAGATCTGCACAAACTTTGTGGTCAAAAGCTGCTAATGAAACTGGGAGACAATATTAACGGGTTAACTGCATTTATGGGAAATGAAAATAAAAGGGAAAGTGCAAACAGATGGGTGTAATTACATTTTTTCCATAGTAAAAAGGATGAAGAGAAAAAAAAAAAAAAAAAAAAAAGTGAGCCCATTGTGATATTCATGGATATGTGCACCTATCCCCAAACATACACAACAGCATCTTCATCTGGATGTCATGAGCAGAAAACATTTGTAACATTTGTACCATTAAACGTAGTTAAATTCTTAAAAATATCGTTTAAAGCTTAAACTTTCAGAACAAATATTTGTGACACCTGCAACAAGCTTGAGGCAGCGCAAGGAACATAAAATGCATGTTGAGGCACCTGTGATCTTTTAAGTTGACATGGTGTTTAAAACAATGCGGCAGTCTTGAACTGTGTATCAGGTTCTACAGCATCTGCAAGGGTCAAAAACATCAGTCCAGTATTAAAAGGAAAACAAAAATGGAAAAACAAAAGCAGAATAACAAACACTTTTTGAACACTAGCAATGCATCTGAAGAATAGGGTTTAGAGGGGTCAGATTCACAACCTCCGCCAATGCACCTGTAGATGGATACGGCTCCATAGAAGTGTAAAGCAAAGGTGTTTTTACTCAGACCGGTCTCGAACTCTTAAATGTGCAGCTCTGCAAGAACCAATGAGAAGCAGAAACCATTTGAATTCAGCACAGAATTCTACATCACCGTTAAATTTACTGTAGTACCACTAACTGGAATTTAGGCAGAAATAGATTTATAACTATCACATCACTAATTCAGCTTTATTAAATTTGTCATGCTACATTAGTGCGCTGAGGGAATATAATACATTTGTTCCAACTTCTATTCATAACTTGGGTTGTTTTTACGTGTCGAGAAGGTCTATTATTTAAAATAAAATAAAAATTTCCATTGCGTTTTATAGAAAACATGTTACTTTTAACCATGGTTGTGAAGATCCATGCATCCATGTGCTTGTGTATTATGGTCTTGTTATGAATACCATTTTTAATATGAAGTATGGTAAAGTAAGGTAAAGTTGATGGAACAGAGGCCAGTCTCACCCTCCCAGAGAAACTTTATCCTGGTCTTTTAATTCATGCTCTAGTGCAGTGGGGGTTTTCTGGTGACTTCATTTCTTTTGGTTAATGCAGCAGCTGTACCTTGCAATTCCCTCGTTTTGTAGTCTGGTTGTAGGTCAGAGACCACCGGTGGTGCACTGGGCTATGTTGGTGATAAGAGCAGCCTGCTCACCCCCTGCCAACTGCCTTCAATGGGATCAAGTCAGCCTTCACTTCTCCCTCTGCTTTGAAGATCCATACAGATTTATTTAATAATTTATCTTTACTGCCATGCATCAACAGCTATTTTCATGGCAAGATCATTGTTATAACACATTACAACAAAGACTTCCATGATATAAATTCACATTTTTCCATAAACAAAAAGAGCTATAAGCAGTTTGAATAGCCATTTCAAAATAACCCAATATTAACTCACCCCATAAATACCTTTGCTGATCCCACATGACTGGACAAGGGTGGCCATGGACCAAGACTATAGAGATTACTCTCATCTCTGCTGCAGGCTCAATGGACCTCCTCTTTGTGCCAACATGAGGATCTCAGTCAGCCACGGTCCCTCTCCAGAATGCAGTTTGGGATCCCGTAATGAGCCCCCAAATATTGTCAAGCAATTTTCCTAAAATCTTTTTATTTTGACAATCAGAAGTTAATTCAGCAGGGAAGTAGTCTCCTACAAAAGATAAATCCAATGATAATCTGATTAGCACAGGGTTTTATACCATCAAGAGTTCACCAGATCCACAAGAGCTCACCGCACAATCATGAATTAACAAGAGCTCACAGTGAAAGCATTAAACACAAGAGCTCGCAGTCATGAAAACAGAGAAATAAATAAAAAGATTAAGCTCAAAAGTGAAATCATGAATTTGAACAGCTTGTGGCAAAATTATGAATTTGATCATAAGAGCTCGCAGTGATATCATGACGGAGACAACCACAAGAGCTTATTGAAAAATCATAACGGAGACGCCACGAGAGCTTGTAAAATCAAAATACAAGAGTTTGCTGCAAAATCCAGGAGAATTAAGCGTTCACTGCAAAACAATGAATTACAACACAAGATTGCTGCAAAATGAAGACCTTCAAAATATGAAATATCAAATTAATCAATTGGATACAAGTCACGGTTACATTTGAAATAGTGATGAAAGGAATGTTTATTTACGTTGAACAGAGCTCAATACTCACTGAATATGAATGGTGGTCAGACAATGAAGTGACTTAAATCAACCATGAGGGACAAAAGTGACATTTCACAAGAGGAGAACAAAAACCGATGGCATGTTTTCGGTTGAAACGAGCAGTTTATAGCAAAGAAAAAGGAGCACAAGATTGCATTTGAAAATCTAAGCCAGCAATCAGCATTTCAGTACTTTAAAATACACAGCAAGCAAAATTGACCCAGAACCTTCAGTTTTCTAGAGACTGTGATACAGCATTTTAAATAAAATGTCTAACATGTTCACGTTACATTTTGCAAAAATGTGTATATAGCCGACATGCAGAATGCCTTGAAAGAATATTGCAAGTCATTATTAAGACCCGTAACCAATTTAAAGCAAATTTCAGAAATTAATAAATTCCATATTGAACTTTTGTTCTGTGCAATACATCTCAAAACCAGTCATCTAAATTATTGAAATACTTTTAAGCTTAAAATGTGCAGTTTCAAAAACATTAAACCCCTCTGCTCTGGAAGCTATATTTTTACACAGCTGAAGAAAAAAAATATGCACTTATGGCTATACCACCCAAAAACTGGCCTAAACATGGGAGTGTTATGTGTCCGAGTGTTCTAATTTGTATGTCATTGCAGTTTCCCTGGTAGATCACCTGCAATCAACCGGTTAATTGGTGTCACCTGATGGGAGCTACTTTAAATCCAGGATGCATGCTCTTGCTCTCTCTCTCGTCTTGCAGCCGGCAGTGCAGTAGCAGGGCTCTTTTGCTTCTACAGTCCCCATTTTCCGTTTAAATTAAATAAACTTTCATTTTGATTGGTAGACTTCTGTCTTTGTGTCCTTTGTGTTGCATCCCTAGAGCCAGGGTTGTAACAGGAGACATAAAAACAACAAGCATTTTTCCCTCTGAAAATAAAGTTAAACCTACACCAAACGACTCCAAACGCGCTCATAGCACGTTCCCCCGGGACGCCACTGGGGAAACCAATCACGCTATCAAATTCCGCTACAGCACGTACCATATATGATGCGGGCCATAGCAAAGCCCCGTATCTCCCAGAGTCACGGGGCCATTGCTGGTCTTCTCGGCAACCCCCAGGCACCTTCAGAACAGCAGCCACCCACAGACAAACACTTATCCATAGACTGACATTGTATGGACTGCCGCCCAGCGGCGGGGGCTAAGCTATTACCACGTGCTGGTGGTTGGGAGCAGAGGGATTCAAGCCTTTAAGTTGAATTTTTACACTTTGAAGGGTCGTTACAAATGTAAATCTTCGTGCGCTCCCTAGACGTTTACAATTCGAGAGCTCGCTGGTGGATTGTTCCCTTCAATCGATTCCTTGAGTTTTCTTCAGTTGGTCTTAAAAAAGGCTTTGAATTGTGAAAACCTGTCGCAAAACCATGTAGTTATAATTTGAACTCACTGGAGCCTCAGTCATTTCACGTATCGCTATTTATTGTTATATTGTTTTTAAAGCTCCTCGTCATAATAAAATTCATCATCCCTTCACTTGTCAACTCATTTCTAAAATGCAACGGTTATCCGGCTTCATCAAATTGGACACGTTGAGAGTTGCAATGTCAAGTTATCTTTAAGGAAATCTGAATTGATGGATTGTTATTGTAATCGATGACTCAGCGATTGAAATGAAATCTGCGAAATCCAATAAAGCCCCTTCGCGGTTCAAAGGACAAAACGCCCCTAACAAGTGTCATCTCATTATCGTGGCAAGATTCGATGCGGACTGGGGTTAGCCCTAGTGGACTGATGTAGAATTACACTAAACCTATGGTAACTTTATTTGATAAAGTTGAAGTTATTAGGGCAATATTTGATGGTTTATTTTCTAAACATTTTTGGAAATATATCTTTGATAAAATTAACTGGACTCAAAAATACTCACATACAAGTAAAAGAAATATCATGAAATAATAATAATAATTATTAAAAAAAGTTTAAAAATTATTTAAAAGCTTTTAGTTAGTTAATTGGTTAGACAAAACAATATATAACAATATTCCTCACTTTCACAGTTAAACTATTGCATATAATATATAATTCAGTTATTTACAAGGAAACTTATGGAGGGAATTCAGTTGTAAATAAGATTTTTGATAGTTTTCAAATATTTTGAAATGCCTACAAGGAAAGTGTAGGCAAATATGTCATTAAAGTTATTGTCTTATCTTACTCTTAAAGGCATTCAGGGAACGACATGGTATATTACCATTAAAACACAGGTCTACATAAACTGAATGCTGAATTGACAGAGCTGCTTTCTCTCATCCTTGCTTCATACACCAGATCTCTTGATGTCCAATGTCTTGTAATTCCAGTGGGTAAAACCATTGAAGGAGTATGTGAAATGACTTCCTGCTGTTCTTCATTTTCCTCTCCCTCTTCTTCTGGCTGAAGTTCTTCTGCTCCAGTGTCATGCCAGTGAACTTGTGGAATATTTCTTCTCTGTCAAGATCGGAATCATTTTAAAGGGGATGGAACTGTGCAATCTCCATATCCTTGGATTTCGTAATCCCACAATGACGGACTCTGAATTTGCAGCATTTTCAGTCTCTGTTGAGGAACCGGAAGCTCTGATGCTAACATTGCTAACTTACTGAAGTCAATGTAAATGCTTTGTTTCATCAGCGCAAGACAGCTGACAAAAGTGCAAACCTGGACCTTCTCTTTCAAGCGTGCCAGCACTTTTTTCATCCAAGGCATTACATTGGCTTTAGCTGCTGCAAGGTTCCCTTCATATGAGAGTCCATGGCTAACTAGGTTGATGATCACATCTCCCTCAATGGCTGCAGCCATTGCATCTGGGCTAGGGTTCTGTTGTGGTGCAAGAACATTGAGAAAGTCTTTTTTGTTCCATGAAACTTTTGGATTGCGAGCGGAGTCAATCACTTTCATAGCAGGAAAGTACTGAATGCTTAAGAATGTCAACGCTGATTTTAGAATGTCTCTTATAGGCTTGCCATGCTCTTCCAAGAGTGCAGCTGCTCTTTTTGCTGTTGCCGGGTAGGTGAAGCTTTTAATTTCTCTCAACTCCACCAGCAATTGGTCTCTGCTTATAGTACCAGTGCACTTGCCATATGCTGGAGGCCTGGTGTTGACAAGAGCGAAAAACACACTTCTGTAGTCTCACCACGGTCACAGAGGATTAACTATAAGAATTCTCTGCCGATGACCGGGTAGGCCACCTCAAGATTATCTGCAAAGCCAAACAAACGTTGTATCCTTGACGTTTACAAGTTATTCTTTGACCAGTAAAAAGGTGGTGGTGGGGCCTCATCAACTGCTGCAGAGTTAAAGGGAGCCAAGCCCAAAATTCCCCTCTGCCATGTGAGACTTTCATTGTGCAGTCCAGGGCCCAGATTAACAGCTAAAATAGAGTCAGTCATGCTGACTGGCCGGCCCCAGAAGAACACTTCTAAAGCCATCTCGGCCTGGAACGCCATCCAGTGGTCCTTGAATTTGCCCTTGAACTTTCCATTGGCATGGGCAGCTTATAGGGTGTCAAACAGATGTTTGGGCACTTCATTGTGCTCAGGAAAGTCATTCCTACCTTTTGGCCCTCTGCAAAAGATAACATGGGCTTGTCCTCTAGCAGCTTCTTGAGCCTGCCAACATTAAAGTCCACAGTATCGCCAATCTGACGAGGCACAATAAGTGTCACTATTTCAATCCTTGCCTTCACAATGCCTTGGAGCTTCAGCAAGAGGTCTTCCATGTGGCTGAAATACACCTCACTTCGCATTGACATAGCCCATGTGGTCATTTGGTGCATGAGGCCACAGCAGACAACTTCTCCAGAGACTGGATGTGAGAACCAACTTTACATCCTGTTATGTGGGGTGTCTGCATACAGCTGAAGAAAGGTGAGGTCCTGCGGAAACTTGGCCATACTCATCAGGTCATAACTGACATCCATGCATTGTCCATCCATGTTGCTTTGAAAGTTTAAAGCTACACGTAGTGATAGTGAACAAAAGACTGACTCGTTATATCCCACTAAATTCTGCAGAGCATACTTTGACCAAAACTGGTGTACATTTTCACAAGACGAGCCAATTTCACAAGCAGCATGGATGCCCTTGACCCCCCTCGTATCATACACCTGACAAATTTAGAAGGGACCTGTCTTTTTGGCCAAACGGACACAAAACAATGATGGGTTTTAGACAGTCAGTGGGTTGAGATTGGAGGCCACGGTCAAACATTTGATAAAAAAAGTCCTGATCCTGTTTCAGCACATGGAAGCGTGCAGTCTTTTTTTGCATTGTTGGCCGCTTCATGTCTTTTGCTGAAACAGACCTCAGTAAACTGCACAGAGTTTCTTCAATAGCTCTGAAGCTTTCCACAGCTCTTTGAGCCATGCTGTCAGCGGAATCAATGGATGGATCTCCATGGTGGCCTCTCGAAATGAGACATAATTGCCAACCCTACAAAAGAGAACATCAAGATAATTTTAGCAACTTTTATTTAATTATTCTTAATTGGTTCACACAATAATCTCATGAACACAAAAGTAACAACATTGTAATGAGGACTTCACCCAAATGTACCTGTGATTGTGCAAGTGTCAGCCCTTTTGATATTTGAAAGCATTTGAAACCCTTTGAGAAGTGGTTTGACTTTATGTGCTTCTTGAGCAGATGAAAATCAGGTTGTATGGTCGCCTTTGAGGGTTTCGGAAAATTAAAGTAGGGGACAAGCAGTTTTAAGTCGGACAACCCTTCAAGCTCCACCACTACACCATCAATGTCAAAAGCGTAGTCCAGATAAGAACTCTGCTCCAAATTTGTCACAGTAGTTGGGTTGACTGACAAGTGTATGTTGTCATCACTAAGAAACTCTTCAATTGAACTAAACTGCCTGAATATGTGCATGAAATTTCTTGAGTTATCTTCTGCTGCTGTGATGTACATGGTCTCCACCTGCACAGGGAACATAAGCATAGTACATGTTTTACATACCATGACTCTATACCATGTAGACAAATTAGCAACAAAATCAAAATGTCATTCTTGCTGTGAAGCCCCTCTCTCAGCTTGCCCATCCACATTATCCACTTCATTAATAACTGCTGCTGCTGCACAAAAAGATTTACCTGTTGTTAACACTATGATTTTAAGGGACAATCACTTATCAGATTGATTAGAATACAGATGTGTAACCAAAAAACAATCCACCTTCACAGGGACTGATTATTTTTCCACACACACACAAAAAAAAAAAAAAAAAAAAAAAAAGTAGTGTTGTGCAATTGTATTAACCTCTTTCTCTTTCACTCACCACTTTGACTGTGATGTTCTGGAATCCAAAAGACGATCTTGTAGCCTCTGCACATCCGCATGACTTTCTGTGATCAATTCTATTAAATGCTTTCTCAGTTCTGCATATCGTCTTTGAATCAGTCTTCTCATGATGGCTAAAAATGCAGAATATTTGAGTGTTTATAGAAATATGTATTGATTTCTGTGCAAGAAGCCCTAATGGCCTTTCACAGCATCTTATAATAATAAGCTAAAACATGATGAGAGCCTCATTTGATATTGATTTTAATACGAGGCCTTCCACAGTATCAACAATGCCATTTGCACCTCAAATTTGATTTCACATATCACCAGTGCACGTTTTCCCACAATCCAACATGGAGGACTGACCAGCGTGAAGAGAGAAAGCAAGAGAGCAAACGAGTTTGAACTACAGATGAAGTTTGCAGCTTCCTTATTCCTGCTTTTAAGATTTATTTCATGCTGGCTCTAGTTTGAATATTTTCATGAATAATTACTTGATTAGCAACATATTTAAATATAAAAGGGACAAATTATATAGATTAATTTAAGTAGCCATCAGAGGATGGGTACATGGTGGCCATAAAGGGATGGACATGGTCAGAAACAATGCTCAGGTAGGCCGTGGCATTTAAACGATGCCCAATTGGCACTAAGGGGCCTAAAGTGTGCCAAGAAAACATCCCCCACACCATTACACCACCACCACCAGCCTGCACAGTGGTAACAAGGCATGATGGATCCATGTTCTCATTCTGTTTACGGCAAATTCTGACTCTACCATCTGAATGTCTCAACAGAAATCGAGACTCATCAGACCAGGCAACATTTTTCCAGTCTTCAACTGTCCAATTTTGGTGAGCTCTTGCAAATTGTAGCCTCTTTTTCCTATTTGTAGTGGAGATGAGTGGTACCCGGTGGGGTCTTCTGCTGTTGTAGCCCATCCGCCTCAAGGTTGTGCGTGTTGTGGCTTCACAAATGCTTTGCTGCATACCTCGGTTGTAGCGAGTGGTTATTTCAGGCAAAGTTGCTCTTCTATCAGCTTGAATCAGTCGGCCCATTCTCCTCTGACCTCTAGCATCAACAAGGCATTTTCGCCCACAGGACTGCCGCATACTGGATGTTTTTCCTTTTCACACCATTCTTTGTAAACCCTAGAAATGGTTGTGCGTGAAAATCCCAGTAACTGAGCAGATTGTGAAATACTCAGACCTGCCCGTCTGGCACCAACAACCATGCCACGCTCAAAATTGCTTAAATCACCTTTCTTTCCCATTCTGACATTCAGTTTGGAGTTCAGGAGATTGTCTTGACCAGGACCACACCCCTAAATGCATTGAAGCAACTGCCATGTGATTGGTTGATTAGATAATTGCATTAATGAGAAATTGAACAGGTGTTCCTAATAATCCTTGAGGTGAGTGTACAAGACAGTACACAGAAGAAATGATAATTTGGTTGATATTTATAAAATATTCTGAAATCACCTGCAGGTAATGAGGTTCATTCTGGTTAATGAATCTAATCATAACTGTCGGGAGAGGGCGCTATGCGTCCATTGACATCTCTTATTCCAGCGCAACACACTGATCGGATAGGGGAGTTTACTAAAATCAAATACTACAATAATATACACTTGTTAATATGTAAATGTATTCGTGTTGTAAATGTTTGTTATTAATAATATTTGAACTGTGAAACCACTCACAAATCAAGATATTTTATTTGAGCCTATATGTGACTGATCTAGGAGTTCAATTAAAATAATAATAATGACTTTTACGGCTTTATACATATTACAAGTGTGAAATATTTATGTTTTAACTATCAAAAAGAGTCAAATCAATATGTGGGGGAGGTAAATCAGTTTGCCTGAATCTAGTGTTTTCACCATAAAGTAGTGTAGCCGGTCAATGTAATGTTTTCCACCTGGCCTGCCAGACTGAACAAGGGTTAACAGACAAAACTTATAGTCAGCTGCAAATATGGCTTGACCCCAAAAAAATTCTAACAAAAGGTTTATCAGTGGTTTACAGTGATATCAGATGTACTTAAAAACATACTAAAAGTTTACCAAAGTTTGACTCCAAGAAAGGCCCCATTTTCAAAATGGCATCCATCAGGTCCTTAAAATTACCATTACTCCTTTGTATTCTTCCTAGACCAGGAATACTGGTGCCTGATACAGGTTTTGGCCATGTAATATTATAATTAGCATATTTGCATGGTAGATAAGTGACTTAAAGTACAACTATATATTAAAGCAATTGGTTAAAAGCATATTTATGTGAAAAATAAGTACAATTTCCCTTAAGTAATTGCATATTTCTCCTTTCTCATATCATTTTGCCTAGTGTTGGTTGTTTCTGTGGATCCTGTTGTTCATAACCATTCTTTTGATTCTAATAATGAATAAATTCAGTTTACCCACAGCCGGCTACTTTTTCCTCAAGCTAATTCAACATTGTCAATTGCTGAAAATTGTCAATTTTGTTCTGTTGGGTTTATTATAATGCCCCCTTTATACTCAAACATCTAGAGGATGCATTACATATGCATTACCTTATTCAAATTGAAATGAGTGACCATTTTAGGGTGTTCACACACGGGCCTCTGTTCGGGCTAATTCTGCGTTTATGATCAGAGTTATACAAATCGAATTTAAGTTACTTTTGGGTCAAATAACTTTTACATTGAATGCCAAGTCTGTGTTTCAGCAAAAAAAAAAAAAGGGTATGTGTCCAAAAAGTTACATGACAGGCTAAATAGTTTACATCTCTGGTTCACCCCAAACAAAGATAAAACCTTACAGTAATCTCACAAAAACATGTATTCCATAAGTTTGTAATCATGTCAGTGCAATTTAGACAAGTCCAATGGAATCATACACCCAGAAAACATGGGGTTAGACACCAATATTACTTGGCTAGGTCAAATAATGGAGTTAGGATATTTTAAGGGCATTCCTGCCCTTCTTGGACACCATCTTGTAAATTACACCTTTCTAGTGGTCAAACTTTTAGTATGTTATTTAAGACCCCTAATACAACAAAAAAAAAAAAACAGATGAGAAACCTTTTGTTAGAATTTTTTTTAGGGTTAGGTGTTTTTTTTTTTTTTTTTTTTATTCATTTATTTGATAGGGACAAGTGGGAACAATCAACATGCACCACACTACAACATTTATAGCCAAGGCTAATTTGCAATGTCCGTCCCCAGATGGGTTTTCCACATAACAATACATACAGAAAGTAAAAAAGAATACATTTACATTTACAAGAGCATTACTAAATTCTGACACTGCATAAAGAAATGTGCATTTGAGCGCAAACTATAAATGATTGCATACTTGATCTCTTTTTAAAAAACGCTTTAATTCATTTTTAAAAGCCCCCAGATCTAAGTCCTGTTTCAGCTCGGCGGGCAAGGAGTTCCAGAGCTTAGCACTTTGTACAGTAAAAGCCGACTGGCCAAAGGGCTTTTTTCTAACGGGCACTTTCACATTTCCATTAGCAGCCCCTCGTGTAATGGAGCCCACTGATCGAAGTGGGACTATGTGACGTCTATAAACTTCAGGGGCTTGTTTATGCAAACATTTATACATTAATTTCAAGTTACTAAATTTAATAAAATTTTCAAAATTTCAAAAGTTCAACCTCTGCAATACTCCACAATGGTGTGTTCTAACAGTTTTTTTATCCAATATTTTTAAAGCTCTGTTGTAAATCAATCTTAGGGGCCTGAATGTTGTGTCTGTTGCCTGTGACCAGGAGGTTATACAATAACTTAGGTGAGAAAAAAAATCATTGTGTGCATAAATGTATTTGCCG
Organism: Xyrauchen texanus; assembly: GCF_025860055.1. Taxonomy (NCBI): domain Eukaryota; kingdom Metazoa; phylum Chordata; class Actinopteri; order Cypriniformes; family Catostomidae; genus Xyrauchen; species Xyrauchen texanus. The sequence continues at coordinate 30,644,446 of NC_068317.1, forward strand.
CATGAAATGTTAAACAGTCCCGTATGACTCTGAAACTATACAAGTTTGCCCTAGTTGTTCTAGTGATTTTTTTTACATGACTTTCAAATGATAAATGGGAGTCCAGGATTAATCCCAGATATTTTACTTCTTTAACCTGGGCAATACTTTGACCATTAATTGTCAGATGCAGTTCTTCCATGGGGTGTAATCTGGAAGCAAAACAAACTGACACTGTCTTACTCAGATTAAGGGATAGTCCTGAGTTTTGAAACCATATTGACACAAAATTAATATGTTGCTGTAACTGTTCTGTAATTGCCTCAACACTTTTGCCACTCACAAAAACAACTGCATCATCTGCATACATTTGGAAACCTGCGCCCGGACATACATTTGGTAAATCATTAATGTACAATGTGAAAAGCAGAGGCCCAAGAATTGATCCCTGGGGAACCAATGCAGCAGCCGCCTATTAAGCCGTGCAAAAACAAACAAACAAAAACAGACAAGTCAATCAGGTAAAGCTGAAAGTGATATGGAAGCTGGTTTCTGCCACAGATTATACAAATGTGAGATTGTGTTATACATCTCTCATAATTTGAATAGGTCATAATATTGAGAAACAGATTTAGATAATTAGTATGTTATAATAATGGCCTAATATCTCAATGATAAACTCATAATAATGACTTACTCTTAATACATTATAATAATTAGAAACAATACTGTTAAATAGGACTTAAGGATTTTAAGTTTCTAAAAGATTAGCTTCTCCCATCGCTATAGTGTTTAATAGAAGGAGCATTTCATGGCACTTTAGAAAGACAAGCCAACATTTAGTATTTAGATACTTAAATTGCAAGTAATATTGACCCGAAACAAAGTCTTCCAGAAACTGCTAAAAGTCACAATAAGGGACTTTGTATGTAAAATGTATTTTTAACTGGTAAAGGTTCCCATTTAAAGTTTACTGGTTCACTTTATCATTTTGCCAGAGTTAAATTATTTTCTCCAAATATCTAGTGGAAAGAGTGATCATACAAGTAATGAATACACATCAGTACTTTAGTAAATCACAAGCTGGCGCCAGAGGGCTGTATATGGAGATAATCCTAAAACTCATGTTCAATAAATATTTGCACTTACTGTAAATAAACAGAACCTTTGAAAAGTACTTAAACCCTTACCCGATTCACATTTTACTGTAAAAACTACTGCACATTCTCTGAAAACATTTAATCTCAAAACAAATGTCATCTTTGAATAATTGTTGAAAAATGTAAATAACCCAAAACATGCAGTGTGCAAAACCTTTCAACCACTCGTCTCAGGAAGCACAATTTATACACCGCTGAAGGGGGAAAAAAAACTATTTGCCTCCACCAGAGAAACCTTATCAGAGAAAAATGCTAGTTACTAAAGAACCAATCTAGATAAGGATTGCATTGGTCAGGGTGCAGATCTGAAGGGCAGTGGTGAAAGAAAATAGATTTGTACAGCAGGAGTAGGGAGTACTCAAACTGCAGTATGGAAAGTAATGAAGTGTTTGGACATCAGTTAACTGTGGTGATTCTAGCCTCCACTCTTGGATAATTGATCCAACAGAGACACTGCAGAGAGAAAAGTTGACCCTCAAAACCAGCTTTGATGATTGTAAGGGAAGCTCAAGAGGCCATCATTCTCTTTCTAGGGGCTTTAGAGAAGTCTGGAGTAAATGTGCAAAGTTTGGAATTAAACTGGCCTCAAAGCCACCCATACAGTCACCTTCTAGAAAAATTAAGGTTTTATTTTGTACCCTTTTTTTCATATGTGCCATAAAAACAATAAAATTAAAAGCTTTAACTGCTGGTAGTTATAGAAGCTGTATTTTACAACTCAATGACAGCTATATTAAATCAACACTGTAAGCACCCTAGTAACATAATACACAATCTAGACAAACATACAGTAAACATGATGCACAAGTACTTGAACCATGTTTTCATAATATTGTAAACTCAATTTTAAGTTTACATTTCTACAATTCTTTTGGCATTTAGTTCAAAGTATGGAAAGAGAGCCTATCTATATTCTCTCTTCACAATGTTCTGAAGCCAACAGAAACATGAGAAAGCAGATATTCTCCTAGAACTACTCCAGAGCAAGGATAAGAGATTTATCAGACATCATACACTGGTATGGTGACAATGAACAAATTCAGACAACATTTAAAAAAAAAAACCATTTCTATGAAATGCAAATTTCCCACCAACCACTGTAAATTTGACTTCAAATGTACACACAGTAATTTTTCAAAAAGTTACGAATTTCTGAAGTAATTACCAACATAAGAAAAGAGATTTTACAGAAGAAATAAGTAAATGACAGTTTATTTTGAACGACTCACTCACCCACCGCTGCTTTCAATCTCTCCTGTTGCAATATTAAATGTTCCCGCCCAAACTAAACGCGGGTGTGACAGGAGCTTATAAATGTGACAAAGCAGGGTGGTGATTGGCCAGGCTGAAGGGAGCAATTAAATCCTAACCAATCACAAAAGATTAAATTAATCGACGATTGTCCAAGAAGAAACAGACGTTTGAACGTCTGACGCGATGACGTCACACAACAGTGCCAGCGTCATTCATTGGCTAGATAAATTAACAGATCATTTCAAGGCTTCACACACTTGGAGAACTTGATGTGTAAATAATGGAAGTGTGCTACATGGTGAAATTCAGCCTTAGATTTGACCATTATTTCTCAAACTTTGGCTAGGATAAGTGTATGGAGATTGCTGGAGCATATTTTAATGGGAAATTATAATTTCCCCATATGATGTAAATTAGGAGAAGGAATGTCTAAAGAAAGAAAGGGAATAATTCATAGATGGAAGTTAAAATCAGCAGATTGGATTAAATATAGTGAAATAAGTTAGGAAAGATTGGTGGGCTTAAATGAGGTAAATAAAGATACTGAAGATCTTAATAATATAATATGTGGAATTCTTTGTGATACAGCAGAAGAGGTGATTGGGAATGCAGAAGAAGAAGCAGTACTGTGGTGGACAGAAGATTGTAATAAGATGATAAGATCCAGATACATAGCATTAAGGAAATTAAGAAAGTCTTACTCATTTGAAGATTTTATTATGTATAAAAGAGCTCAGGCAGGTTAGGAAAGTGATAAAAACAGCCAAAAGAAAGGGTTGAGACATACTTCTACCGGGAAGAACAAAATGTGTTACGAAATGCTTCAGATCCATCATTAAACGTAATATTAGATATTTTCAAAAAGACATGGGAAGAAGTAAAGCCAGGTAAGGACGTATAAGAGATGTCATAATTTTACTTAATCGGTTATCCAGAATTTTTGACAATATTTTAACATCTAGCTGGATCAGGGAAATTGGACGGTAACTTTAACACTCGCTTGGATCTTTGTCCTTTTTAATAATCAGACTTAACCAGTCTTACAGGCAAGACTGAATATTTTAGCTCTTATGCTACAGAACTGGCTCCACTTTTGTTAGAAGTTTATACAGAATCATTAAAGAATGGAAAACTTCCGCCAATCATGACACAAGCCCGGATCAGTCCGATTCTTAAACAGGACAAAGATCCAAGCGAGTGAAAGAATTACCGCCCAATTTCGCTGATCCAACTAGATGTTAAATTATTGTCAGAAATTTTGGCTAATCGATTAAGTAAATTATGGCATGTCTTATACATATAGATCAGGTGGGGTTTATTCTGGGCTCTTCTGATAACATCTTCTGTTTCATCAATATCATGTGATCAGTGGCGAATGATCAGACTCCGGTCGCTGCATCTCACTTGATGCTGAAAAGGCGTTTGATATGGTAGGGTTACATTTTAATAAGTTACATAGGCCGATTGAAAAGGTGGGCTAGTCCTACCCAATGGTTAGTTTTATTATTATGCATTTGGTCTCAGACATTTGGCTCATTGGTCGCTTCCACCTGAGAGAGGGTCTTGGGGAAGGGTTAAGTTCATATAATTTGATTATCAAATTATTATTCACAAATCAATAAAAAAAAAATATTTTCTTTTACTTAATTCATATTACAAGTCAGAGATTAACCTCTAATATTTGGGTGAGAACTTCAATAACCCTTTACATGAAAACAATATCAGTATCTTCTTTCATTTGCACATTTATTAATAAGAATAAGTTAGGGTTAGGTACTAGGGTTAAGTACTGTCCCGTACTTTTTACACATGTTTGCATGTATACTTTATATAGGTATATATAGGTATGTTATTTAGTCTGTGTAGTCTCATGTGGTTCTGTCCTATGTTGTTTTATGTAGCACATGGTCCTGGAGGAACGTTGTCTCGTTACGTTGTGTACTGTAATAACTGTGGGTGAAACGACAATAAAAACCACTTGACTTATTTATGGTTGCTGATCTTTACAATCTGTCATCATGAATAAGTCCTAAAGTAGAAAACCTTCATTTTTGGCTAATTTAAGACATTTCCGAGGTAAATTAAATAAGTAAAATTACTTCACTTTTTGAAGCTGGTGTTCCCAGCATGAATAGAGAGCTTGCGTGGTTTAAAGTTTTGATTGTTGATTTTGTTGCTGTTTGGTAACTTCTTGTTTTGTGAAGTCTGAAGTTCATTTCCTACTTATAAATTACCTGTTCGTGTTTAAAAAAATGTCTGTTGATTGCTACCATCACCGTGTTTAGTGTACCAATATTTGAGTTCTGTGTGCGCTGATCTGCACCTTTTTTCTTTGGTCATTAAAACAATGTAGTTTAATAGACAACAGCACACAGAAAGGGACCTGTGGAGGCTTCCGTGTGTCTTTTGCTACATGATTAAGTTTGGAAGTGGTGGTGTAGTGGGATAAAGCACTGAACTGGTAATCAGGAGGTTGCTGGTTTGATCCCCACAGTCACCACCATTGTGTCCTTGAGTAAGACACTTAACTCCAGGTTGCTCCGGGGGGATTATCCCTGTAATAAGTGCACTGTAAGTCACTTTGGATAAAAGCATCTGCCAAATGCATACATGTAATATGTTAAACACATTGAAATGCTCAAAACACTTTTAAAATCATGGCTTAATTCAGTATAAAGGTACAAACAAAAGTTTAAACAGAGTATTGTAAAGTACACTTTACTTGGGAATTTCTAATGAAGCCACCAAGATTTGTGTAAACTTTAAATATTTCTATGTGGAAATTGTTTTCTAGGTTTTTTAAATAAACCTTCTCCAATAATTTTTCAGTGTACTATAAATGTTTAAAACATTTTATTGTTAAACAAGCGTAAGTGTTTTCTTTTCCATAATGTTGAATACACGGTTACAGTAAATAGACCATTTATCTCCAGAATTATGCAAAAAAGGAAACAAAGGCACTGTGTAAATAAGGCAGCAGTAAATTTCAGGGAGGAGCAGGTACAACTGGAGTTTCCGCGAGTACAAAGACCTGTCGTCTATTATTTTGACTAATTTTATTGAGAACTTTCCGAAGTACACGTGTGTTGTGGACAGGAGCATCTCAGTTCAGCAGAAGCTCAAGGAGAACAGAAGCGTCCATAGAACAGGACACTCTTGGTGGCATTGTGACGTATGAAGAAGAGGAAGGGGTGATCTGCATGAAAGCGTTCTGGACGCATCGCGCAACGCATCATCATGATGGCGCCGGTCGCTGCTGCAGCCTCCGTCCCCTCTTCATTCACTTCAACGAAGGATTTATGGACGACCTTAGACAACACCAGATCGTTGTTGGGGGACATGCCTGAAAAGTCAGCCTTCTGCAGGTCAAACGCGTCCACCATCCCCAGGCTGACCAGTAAACCTTTCATGTCATAGGTTTCCTCCATCTTGAATCTGGGCAGAGATACTTGAACTTCCAGAACATCCATCATGTCGGGTCGGGTCCACTCCATGAAGTTCTCGTAGGTTAGAGCCTTCTCCAGCTGGACAAGATAATCAGTGTTAATGTTGTTGTACAATAGTGCAGGATGTGTATTGGAACTGTAAATGCGGTTTTACCCGGGACACAGCGGCAGCAGGCTTTATTTGCATTCGTTCTGCCTCTCGTTTGTACAGGAGTGTCAAGAGAAGCGGTGCGACACGTGCCAGTAGAAGAGCAATACCGCTTCAGCTTAGAGACGCTCTCGGACGCCATTACTGTAAATATCGTATCAGTTTTCATACAAGTGATTGCATAAAGAAAACACCACTTATTTCTTCATAAAATGGGTTATAACTAAATATTGTAATACATTTACAAAACATACATTTTTTAGATAAAATTATATCAAGGTTTAATAGCTAAATAATATAATTGTAAGTATTGATGACGTCTTGCCATCTGTCTCCACATTTGATGAATTCTGCATTTTCTTTAATGACTGTAGAAACAGACTGCATATGACTTTACATTGGAAAATTGGTATATTACAAATAACATCACATCGATAATTAAAATCAGAGGGATACAAATGAACGTTCCCCAAAACACTCGCCAATAACCCTGGGGCAACGGTATTTTCTGTTTATCTTGTTTAAGTTGATGTTTCAGACACCTGTTGCAGAAGAGAAAATTTAAGTATTCATTTGTCACACAGTCGTCTATCTTCCAATCATAAACTATAAATGTTTCCGCAGTCTGTTTTCACTTGGTACACGACTCACTGTTTTACTCTTTATTTCTCAGTCGCCTACAGCTTGCTCACTGGGGTTATTAATACAATTATCATTTAATTATTTTTAAACACTATTAAGAATCGTATTTTATCTAAATTACACAATGATGATTCATCAACTTTATAGACATTACAGTTTTATCGTCTGTTAATGCTGATCTTCTGTAAAGCTGCTTTGAAACGATGTGTGTTGTGAAAGGCGCTATACAAATAAAATTGACTTGACTTGACTCTACAAACACTAAAATCAGGAAATTGTTGTTTCATGTTGTTTGAAAAGTGGTGGTGGCGTAGTGGCTAAAGCGCAGGGCTGTTAATCAGATGGTCGCTGGTTCTAACCCCACAGTCACCACCATTGTGTCCTTGAGTAAGAAACTTAACTCCAGGTTGTTCCAGGGGGATTGTCCCTGTAATAAGTGCACTGTAAGTCGCTTCGGATAAAAGCTTGGGAAAACGGCACCGCATCGCTCATTTAAAATGAATATGGGACGTGCAGTGACCGTGTCCAGTGTAAAACCGCCTTAAACTCTTCCATTGATTTAAAACATAAACATAAACGTCTGCGGTCTCACCCTCTGAAGGCCAGTGCTGTCGTCCTCCATCTCGTTTGGAAGCATGATCAACATACTGAGATCTTTCCCAACGTACGGCAGCTCCAGAATCTGACAGTTCAGTTCCGGGATGAAGGCCAGAGGAAACTTTGCCTTCTGATGCATCATCTGAACAGGCTTCATTTCATTCTGTCAAACATCATTAGAGACATCACACATCACCAAACGTCTCTTCAAAAAGAATAGAAGATATTCAATGGAGAAATAAAGATTATGAAATAATAAGTGTGTCATTGGCACAACGGAGGATCGTTGGCTGCAATCTGCCCTCCAATCTTTAAAACGTGTTTATGAAAATAATCCACTGTGTCTTCAGCATCTTCAACCAGGATCCTAATCTAGCACAATTTGGACGAAACAAAAAGACACAGGAACAGTTTCTCCCCCAAAAGATGTGTCTGTATGAAACACATACGAGTGCATATGAACTCTCGCTCGACACGTTCAGCGTCTCTTCAACGGTACGCTCATATATCCATACTGGTTCAACTGCACATATGACACGCCATGTACATTTATATGCAAGTCTTTGAGAACTGCTGTCCACTTCTTTATATTTCATGTCCACTCAATGTCTGATACTACCAGTTCAGATTCCTTGTAAAACACATTACCTGACCAATAAAACTCGTCCGATTCTGAAATCTCACCTTGTTCAACCTGAACGGCTCCTCTTTGGTGATTTCTACACTGAATTTTTTCTCCCAGTTTCCCTTGAAGTAGATGGCGTTCACCAGCACCATTCTCGTCAGCGCATTAACGTCTCCTTCAGCCAGCAGATCCTTGATCTTCTCTACATTAGAAATGTTTATTATAATTCATGACATGGCACTGCAGAAACATCTCAACTGAAGTCAGATTAAATGATGAATGATTATATGGTGTTGTTTGTCACCTTGTGTTTGTTTCTCCACCCAGCTGTTGATGTCCACACGTGCTGCTTCTGCATTCTGGATGAAGTCAACGGTCTCCAGTCCGGCCTCATACAGGCTTTTTGTATCACTAAGG
>NC_068317.1:30662713-30697713 GCF_025860055.1 Xyrauchen texanus
AAACCAAACGCTTTCTGAAATATATTTTCAGCACATTGAAGTTTAATGTCTAATCTCAGTACAGAAGGTAAATATGGACCTTCTCTGATCCAGGAGTGTCTCCACGTCTCTTTGGAAACATTCGTGTCTCGTGGTCTTACAGCAGATTTTCCTCTCCTGGATTTCAAGAGAGAATCAGATTTAATGCCAAGTATGATTACACAGAGATATACAAAAATACAATAAATATAAAAATCAAATAGAAATTATAAGTAGAACACAATAAGACAAATATAAATGTATATCCACGTATGTACAAATACAGATCTGTTCTATACTGATATAAGAGCAGAACTGAAGTTTCAGAGAGAATATAAACACTAACAGAAGTCTTTCATCTGTCTTTTACAGCTACTGAAGAATAAAAGCACAAACTAACAGCAGCTGAAAGTCCTCGTCAGTAATGTTCCTTTCAGAGAGTGAGAACTACACGACTGAGTGATGACACAACATGTGACGAGTCTGCAGTACAACAGTGATCAGACAGAAGAAGATTACCAATGAATAACTATTTCACTGCACATTGAGGACGTCTGACAGCTATACTGTATCATTATAACATTCAAAACAACAGAAACGAAATACAGCTAATGCTCTTAAGAATGGCGAATAACATTTCACATTTAAAATACATAAACAACACAAATATATTGTAAGATAGCGTTTACTCCGATCCACTGAGATAAACGAGAACATTTAATTGTCAAAAAAGTATTTGTTTAAACGAGTAAATTGAGTTAAATATACAAAGCAAATACAATGTCACTGCATTTGAGTCTATTGCTGGCTGTGTTTTCTGTTGGGGGACATGTTCAACATGTAAATCATTTACTAAAGTGCCCTAAACTTCCTCAATGTCGAGTTCTCAATTACAAACACATCTTCACACAGTGAACATGAGGTGTGATATATTACAAGCCCTCAGTCAAATCATCAATCACTGGAATTCGTCGGCAAAATAATGATTTACGAAGGGTCGTTCCACAAGACTGAAAGCGAAGGGTGCATTCATACAGTAGTGTCACGCTCCCTTCACAGTGAGTAAAGCCAGAGACTGTTTAGCAGAGACAGAGCACTTGCATCACAATTAATGGCAGAAACTGTAACGTCCAATATGGTGGATGTAGAAAAGGAAATCCCGCCCTACTGGTAAAAGAGCCAATCAGCTTTAAGATACAGACATCACCTGTCAATCGTTTGTTAGAGTGATCGGAGAAACACAATTTATGATGCCATTGTTGTCAGATCTTATTGCTGAATTGAATTCTTTGATTTTAATCTTGACCAAGGGTTTATGAGACTTCGCTCTTTCCACGACTCATAATGGAAGCCTGTTTTCATTTACCGGTCTCCCGTGTTTTGCATCGGTGTATGTTTCAGTAGATAATTTGATGTTTAGCATATTATATTTGTACAAATTGCCAGATGAAAAGGGAGCAGGGAAATATCATAATCCCTTTGCGAGGACCCCTTTTCTATAATATAAAGCTATATATTTTAATGTATAAAGACTCCTTTATACTGTATGATGTCGTAAAGAAAACATGTTTGCATACTCAAATAATTAGGTTTTATATTGCCACTGTACTTCAGCCAAATCAAATTATTAAAATATTCACCTAGAAAACATTAACTTTTGTTGAGAAGCAACACAAAAGCCCTTAACGAATAGTTCAACCCCCAAAAGTTATCATTATTTAATTACTATTCATGAATTATTATTAATGTTGTTCCAAGCCATTTAAAACAGCTGCACTGGTCTTTCTTTCTTTTGTGGACTACAAAAGGAGACCCTTTCCTCATCATCATCATTCACTTTCATTTCCCCCAAACATCTCGATATGTATAAGACATAAAAACATAAACACAAAACTCTCTTCTGAGAGGCCAGAACCGTCATTATATCTGCTGTTAACAATCAGATTGCTATTCTATATAACAGAGGAATATAAAGTTAGCCTAAATAACTTTAATCAAATCATTAAATAGTTTTACTACTCAAATGATCCGAAAATTACCATATTTATAATTTAAATGAACTAGATGCTGCTAATGAGTCTTTACTGGATTTCAAGAGTTTTGCGTTATTTCAACCAGTAACCGCGATGAGTCGAACATCTTTACATCTTTACATTTCTACTTTATTATTATTTAATTTGCAGTAGTACGTTACGCGTCATTTCCGCAATGGCGTGATGACGTGTTTCCGGCCGAGCGTCAGACGGGCGGATGGAGGAATAACAGCGATCAAAACATTCAGTAAGTATGAAAACGTTCATTTATAATAATACGAAATGTAATATAAAGACAGACTATTGTAAATATGACATTTTAATCAGACTGACGGGTTATTGTTATGAATTTGATTTGTTTGTTTCTGAATTATGATATTTCAATGAGAATCGTCACTGTTTGTAGCACCAATGACGCCTGTAGTTAAATAAACTTCAGTGTTGATCTGATAAACTCTCACTTCTCTCTTCAGTCAGTCAGTCAGTCAGTTTGTGTGTGTTTGCGTGGAGTGATGGCCACACCGTTTGTTCCTGTGCCGGTGCCCATAGACAGAGCTCCGCAGGCGAACAGTAAGAGAGCCGCCCTGCCGTGTCAGAGTCCCGTCACCCGCGCCAGACTCAACGGCACCGAGCGCTCGGTGGAATATTCCAGTTACCCGCATCCGAACAGCCCTCCAGAGACCCCGGGCCTGAGCTGGGAGGAGCGGCCCATCACACCAACCTTGCTGGGGTACGAGGTGATGGAGGAACGGGCCAAATTCACAGTGAGTCCTTCAGCAATCACCAGGACCTCTGTGTTTAATTCACAGTTGGTGACGTCAGTCGATGAGGCACCATGTGAGTCTGGACCACCAGTGCCCTGTCTGGGTTCTCATTGGTCAGGTTTGGATTGACTCATGAGTCAAGATGTTTTCGGGAGTTTTTCTGATCTATGTTGAGAAAGAGACACAGGAGTGTAGCTCAAACCTACTGCTCAAATGTTACGTGTACACGTCAGAAGTCTCTGGATCTGGGGTTTGGATCTGAGGTTTGTGTGGTTTCTGTCCTGCAGGTTTATAAAGTTCTGGTGAAGAAGACTCCAGACGAGAGTTGGGTCGTGTTCAGACGCTATACAGACTTCTCAAGACTCAATGACAAGGTCAGAAATGTAGTTCCTCCATCAGTCCTAAAGATCTTGTGATTCTGTCTCGTGTGTTCTGAGGATGTTTGTTGTGTCTCTGTGCGTTTAGCTGAAGGAGATGTTTCCTGGATTCCGGCTGTCTCTTCCTCCAAAGCGCTGGTTTAAAGACAACTATGAGACGGATTTCCTGGAGGACAGACAGCTCGGCCTGCAGGTGTTCCTCCAGAATCTCGTGGCCCATAAAGACATCGCCAACTGGTGAGCGACTGGGAACTCCTGAATGCTGCTTTTGTCTTTTATATCTGATTTATCTGGTCTGAGTCGGTGTGTGACGGACTGAATGTTTGTTCTCAGTGTGGCAGTTCGGGAGTTCTTGTGCCTGGACGATCCGCCCGGCCCGTTTGACAGTCTGGAGGAGAGTCGGGTGAGTGGGTCACATGATTGTAACCCTAGCCAATGACTGTAGTCCATCTGAAGGCAGAATTAGAGCTGAATTAAGGGTAGTACAGGGATATCCCTATACATACTTGTACTCTTACTCGTGAAATACCTCAAATCAATACCATCTGAAACATTCAATGAATACATTGGAATTGCAATATGTCCTAGTGTCATTACCAGCTCTCTTGGTTTCGTTTCTGGTGATTATTTTTATTTGCATTTCTTCCTGTGAAATTTGTTTGTGTTTTGAGTAACAGTTGCTGAAACATATCAAACATCACAGTATTAGAGAAAGAAAACACACATTGTATCAGCGAGTACTGAAAAGGCAGTATCTGTACTCCTAGTCGGAGTTGGAACTTCACTAGTGTTAGTAGTGAAAATGTAACGTGGTTAACGTTCAGACAGCGTTAAAGGAAAATGACTTGTTCAGCTCAATCAACAGCATGTGTTTGTGTATGTTGTGCCTAACCCACAAAAAATATTTTCTTTAAAAAAGCACAAATGTGTGTTCCAGTGAGACACTTCCAATGGAAGTCAATGGGGTCAGTGAAGTTTATAATTTAAGAAAAGAACTTGCATTAATTCTTCTGTTAAAACGTTTGTATTATTTGAGCTGTAAAAAGTTTAAAATTGTAATTTTTATGGTCGTTTTAAGGTTTACACCATTACATCGTCATGGCAACTAACACACATATTGTTTATGTGTCAGTGAGTATTTTAATGTTTACAGATTAAACCCCATTGACTTGCATTGGAAGTGTCTCACTGGAACACACCTTTAAAGAAAAGGAGGAACGAGTCAAAATAAATTTGACACAAATGCTGTCGACAGCTGAACTTGTATTGAACCCAGAATATTCCTTCAATTAATGCTAATGAAATGTCCTGTTAGCAGTTGAATTCATCATTAATTCATCATTAATTCATCATTTATCAATGTTGCTGTATTGTATTGTTGTGCACTAGAAGCTCCTGTCACCAAAAGACAAATGTCTTGTATGTGTTCGCATACCTGCTCATAAAGCTCATTCTGATTTGGATGAGTTCATCATTCACAGTTTAAGTGTGTGTGTGTGTGTGTGTGTGTGTGTGTGTGTGTGTGTGTCTGTCAGGCGTTCTGTGAGACACTAGAGGAGTGTAACTACAGGCTTCAGAAGGAACTTCTCGAGAAACAGAGAGAGATCAGCTGCTTAAAGAAAACGCTGCAGGAGAAACAGCTTCACATTCAAGCACTTGAAAGAAGAAACAAGTAAATCCAAAACATTTGCCCCACATCTCATCATCACTGCATTTATGAGTATACAGACACATCCCTCTCAGACACTTACTGTGTGTGTTTGTGTGTTCAGTGGAGATGTGGTCACTCCAGACAGTCCGTGTTGTGTGTCCGGTGTGGACAGCACGGAGAGCAGTGTGGACGTCGAGTCTTCTGCCATTGAAGCCGATCAGGAGCTGTCACATGAAACTGAGTGAGTTTGTGTCAAAACTCACTTTTAGCAGATAAATAACATCAAAATGTACCATCCAACTGGGTTAGAGTATTCCATGTGACACACACACACACACACACACACACACACACACTCACATGTACCTTCATGAGAATGTTGTGCTAATGTAAATACACTGTTCTGTGTGTGTTTGTAGTTGTGCGGTTCAGTCGGGTCAGGGTTCGGTGTGTTGGTGCGGTCCGGTCGTCAGCAGTGCTTCTCCAGTTATTCAGGTCACGCATCTGGAACACTGACTGACAGGAAGTCAGTCTCTCCTCTCTGTGTCTGTGGACAGACTGAAGCTCCCGTCACGTGATGAGACGTGTTTGCTCCGCTCGAGAGGAATGACTCGTGTTTAATCTCAGCCAAAGACACAAACGCACGACTCACTGAACTACTTGTGTTCCTCTGACAGTCCAGCGACACTGAAACCAGAGGGAACAAGGACATCTCTGTTCTCTGGGTCACGTTTATTTGACATCATTCTGGTGAATCTGGTGAAATTGAGGTTTAAGTGACATGAGCTGCTGTTTATCAGGTTCATCTCTGATTCTGGTTTCTTCAAGAGTTGTTTCATGTGATCTCAGAAGATGCTCGTGACTTTATTCTGTAATACGGACTTCAGTGACGTTTAGCTTCATATGAACTGCTCCGATTTGTTCTTCAGTCTTGGCCTGAAATATTTGGGTGAAATTTAATAATTGACACAATCATGCAGCGCTTCTGTGGGATGAAGTGCTGTTAGTTTTCACTTCAGTGTCCTGCATCACTACAAGCCATATTTACTTGTGTGTGTTAATGTTAAACACGGGTTAGCTGTACCAGGTCACATGATGCACTTTAAGGTCCAGAGGGATTATGGGACAGATGTGTCTGCACTACTTGATGAAGGTTTCCTGTAAAGCAGCGTGCCTTTCCACAAACACAATGATCATTTCAGCCCATGACACGGTGCCGTGCGGCTTTTCCCTCGGCAGCATTTTATGTATTTATTTGACTGGCATATTAAATTTAGCTTTGGATGGTTCAAATGGTCTCTTCAGATGATTTGTGAACGACAAAGTTTTATTAATCCAAATGATCATAGCGTTGTTCACCAGTAACTATAATGTAGACTTTATATTCGTCTTCTCTATTAAACTCTGTCACATGATTTGATGCATCCTCACTGAAGTTTGTATTTATAAGATGTTAGGAGTGACAGAAATGTGTTTTAAAGGTGTCATATATTTTCTTTCTCTGGTTTTCAGCTCGTATCGCTTTCTTTTCTAATTCTTCAGTTTTTAGTTGAAACATGCTAAAACTGATTATTATACAAACTCACATTATGCAAAAATGGTTATGTTCAGAAAATCATAGATTAATTATACATATTTTCAGTGTAAGGATTCCCAATGTTATGCTCATTAGATATGTTTTATTTAATAAAAAGGCTCTTGTGTGTCGGGTAAATCTGTGCATTAGTTTGTATTTTGTATAATTCACAAGTTCATATTGTACATTACTGTCTGTCTTGTTCTCTACATTTCAAATCTTTCATAAAGCAGCTTTGTGTGAGGAATAGGCAGATTATTATTATAATTTATTTATTTATTTTTCTCCCTATGTGTAACGGCCAATTCCCAATGCGCTCTGAGTCCTCGTGGTGGCGTAGTGACTCGCCTCAATCCGGGTGGCGGAGGACGAATCTCAGTTGCCTCCGCGTCTGAGACCGTCAATCCGCGCATTTTATCACGTGACTTGTTGAGCGCGTTACCGTGGAGACGTCGCGTGTGTGGAGGCCTCACGATGTTCTCTGCAGCATCCAAACACAACTCGCCACACGCCCCACCGAGAGCAAGAACCACATTATAGTGACCACGAGGAGGTTACCCCATGTGACTACCCTCCCTAGCAACCGGGCCAATTTGGTTGCTAAGGAGACCTGACTGGAGTCTCTCAGCATGAATATTTATTGAATGATATTCACTGAAAATCTTTCACTCCAGTGAACTGTTGACTGCAACTTGTGACCTGGATGAATCTATTTTTGGTAAGTAACTGACTCAAAAGGGCGACGTGTTCATGAACATGTCAAGGAGAGCTGGAGCGGATGTTTATCATCATTTGTGTTGTTTCTCACACACATCTAATGTACATAGCAACTTCAGAGAGACAACACTTTTATGATACCTTTATATATATATTTTATACAGGTCATTCTCAAATAATTAGTATATTGTGATAAAGTTCATTATTTTCCATAATGTAATGATAAAAATTAAACTTTCATATATTTTAGATTCATTGCACACCAACTGAAATATTTCAGGTCTTTTATTGTTTTAATACTGATGATTTTGGCATACAGCTCATGAAAACCCAAAATTCCTATCTCAAAAAATTAGCATATCATGAAAAGGGTCTCTAAACGAGCTATTAACCTAATCATCTGAATCAACTAATTAACTCTAAACACCTGCAAAAGATTCCTGAGGCTTTTAAAAACTCTCAGCCTGTTTCATTACTCAAAACCGCAATCATGGGTAAGACTGCCGACCTGACTGCTGTCCAGAAGGCCATCATTGACACCCTCAAGCAAGAGGGTAAGACACAGAAAGAAATTTCTGAATAAATAGGCTGTTCCCAGAGTGCTGTATCAAGGCACCTCAGTGGGAAGTCTGTGGGAAGGAAAAAGTGTGGCAAAAAACGCTGCACAACGAGAAGAGGTGACCGGACCCTGAGGAAGATTGTGGAGAAGGACCGATTCCAGACCTTGGGGGACCTGCGGAAGCAGTGGACTGAGCCTGGAGTAGAAACATCCAGAGCCACCATGCACAGGCGTGTGCAGGAAATGGGCTACAGAGAAGCAGCACTGGACTGTTGCTCAGTGGTCCAAAGTACTTTTTTCGGATGAAAGCAAATTTAGCATGTCATTCGGAAATCAAGGTGCCAGAGTCTGGAGGAAGACTGGGGAGAAGGAAATGCCAAAATGCCTGAAGTCCAGTGTCAAGTACCCACAGTCAGTGATGGTCTGGGGTGCCATGTCAGCTGCTGGTGTTGGTCCACTGTGTTTTATCAAGGGCAGGGTCAATGCAGCTAGCTATCAGGAGATTTTGGAGCACTTCATGCTTCCATCTGCTGAAAAGCTTTATGGAGATGAAGATTTCATTTTTCAGCACGACCTGGCACCTGCTCCCAGTGCCAAAACCACTGGTAAATGGTTTACTGACCAGGGTATTACTGTGCTCAATTGGCCTGCCAACTCTCCTGACCTGAACCCCATAGAGAATCTGTGGGATATTGTGAAGAGAAAGTTGAGAGACGCAAGACCCAACACTCTGGATGAGCTTAAGGCCGCTATCGAAGCATCCTGGGCCTCCATAACACCTCAGCAGTGCCACAGGCTGATTGCCTCCATGCCACGCCGCATTGAAGCAGTCATTTCTGCAAAAGGATTCCCGACCAAGTATTGAGTGCATAACTGAACATAATTATTTGAAGGTTGACTTTTTTTGTATTAAAAACACTTCTTTTATTGGTCGGATGAAATATGCTAATTTTTTGAGAATTTTGGGTTTTCATGAGCTGTATGCCAAAATCATCAGTATTAAAACAATAAAAGACCTGAAATATTTCAGTTGGTGTGCAATGAATCTAAAATATATGAAAGTTAAATTTTTATCATTACATTATGGAAAATAATGAACTTTATCACAATATGCTAATTTTTGGAGAAGGACCTGTATATATATATACAGCCACAGTCCTCATTCACACTTATTCTATGGGAAAGAGTGGCTAGGAATGTATTTATATATATACAGTTGAAGTCAGAAGTTTACACACACATTATCCAAATACATTTAAACTGTTTTTCACACTTCCTGACATTTAATGGTAGAAAACATTTCCTGTCTGAGGTCAGTTTAGATCAATACTTTATTTTAAGAATGTGAAATGTCAGAATAATAGTCGAGATAATTATTTATTTCAGCTTTTATTTCGCTCATCACATTCCCAGTGGGTCAGAAGTTTACACACACTTTGTCAGTATTTGGTATCATTGATTTAAATTGTTTAATTTGGGACAAATGTTCCACAAGCTTCTCACAATAAGCTGCTGGAATTTTGTCACATTCCTCCAGACAGAACTGATGTAACTGAGTCAGGATTGTGGGCCTCGGATTGAGGTCAGGACTTTGTGATGCCACTCCAATATCTCGACTTTATTGTCCTTATTGTGCCACAACTCTGGAGGTGTGCTTGGGGTCCATTTGGAAGACCCATTTGTGATGAGCTTTAACTTCCTGTCTGAGGTCTTGAGATTTTGCTTCAATATATCCACATAATGTTCCTTCCTCATGATGTCATCATCTACAGTGAGGAAAATAAGTATTTGAACACCCTGCTATTTTGCAAGTTCTCCCACTTAGAAATCATGGAGGGGTCTGAAATTGTCATCATAGGTGCATGTCCACTGTGAGAGACATAATCTAAAAAAAAAATCCAGAAATCACAATGTATGATTTTTTAACTATTTATTTGTATGATACAGCTGCAAATAAGTATTTGAACACCTGAGAAAATCAATGTTAATATTTGGTACAGTAGCCTTTGTTTGCAATTAAACGTTTCCTGTAGTTTTTCACCAGGTTTGCACACACTGCAGGAGGGATTTTGGCCCACTCCTCCACACAGATCTTCTCTAGATCAGTCAGGTTTCTGGGCTGTTGCTGAGAAACACGGAGTTTGAGCTCCCTCCAAAGATTCTCTATTGGGTTTAGGTCTGGAGACTGGCTAGGCCACGTCAGAACCTTGATATGCTTCTTACAGAGCCACTCCTTGGTTATCCTGGCTGTGTGCTTCGGGTCATTGTCATGTTGGAAGCCCCAGCCTCGACCCATCTTCAATGCTCTAACTGAGGGAAGGAGGTTGTTCCCCAAAATCTCGCAATACATGGCCCCAGTCATCCTCTCCTTAATACAGTGCAGTCAGCCCTGTCCCATGTGCAGAAAAACACCCCCAAAGCATGATGCTACCACCCCCATGCTTCACAGTAGGGATGGTGTTCTTGGGATGGTACTCATCATTCTTCTTCCTCCAAACACGGTTAGTGGAATTATGACCAAAAGGTCTCATCTGACCACATGACTTTCTCCCATGACTCCTCTGGATCATCCAAATGGTCATTGGCAAACTTAAGACGGGCCTTGACATGTGCTGGTTTAAGCAGGGGAACCTTCCGTGCCATGCATGATTTCAAACCGTGGCGTCTTAGTGTATTACCAACAGTAACCTTGGAAACGGTGGTCCCAGCTCTTTTCAGGTCATTGACCAGCTCCTCCCGTGTAGTTCTGGGCTGATTTTTCACCTTTCTTAGGATCATTGAGACCCCACGAGGTGAGATCTTGCATGGAGCCCCAGTCCGAGGGAGATTGACAGTCATGTTTAGCTTCTTCCATTTTCTAATGATTGCTCCAACAGTGGACCTTTTTTCACCAAGCTGCTTGGCGATTTCCCTGTAGCCCTTTCCAGCCTTGTGGAGGTGTACAATTTTGTCTCTAGTGTCTTTGGACAGCTCTTTGGTCTTGGCCATGTTAGTAGTTGGATTCTTACTGATTGTATGGGGTGGACAAGTGTCTTTATGCAGCTAACGACCTCAAACAGGTGCATCTAATTTAGGATAATAAATGGAGTGGAGGTGGACATTTTAAAGGCAGACTAACAGTTCTTTGAGGGTCAGAATTCTAGCTGATAGACAGGTGTTCAAATACTTATTTGCAGCTGTATCATACAAATAAATGGTTAAAAAATCATACATTGTGATTTCTGGATATTTTTTTTTAGATTATGTCTCTCACAGTGGACATGCACCTACGATGACAATGTCAGACCCCTCCATGATTTCTAAGTGGGAGAACTTGCAAAATAGCAGGGTGTTCAAATACTTATTTTCCTCACTGTATTTAGTGAAGTGCACCCGTCCCTCTTGCAGCACCCCCACAACATGATGCTGCACCCCCATGCTTCACGGTTGGGATGCTGTTCTTCAGCCTTTTCCCGCCAAACATAACGATGGTCATTATGGCCAAACAGTTCAATATTTGTTTCATCAGATCAGAGCACATTTCTCCTAAAGTCAGATCTTTGTCCCCTTGTGCACTTATAAACTGTATTCTGGCTCTTTAATGGTGGTTTTGGAGCAGCGGCTTCTTCCTTGCTGAGCACCTTTCAGGTGATGTCCATATAGGACTGGTTTTGCTGTGGATCTAGATACTCGTCCACCTGTTTCCTCCAGCATCTTCACAAGCTCCTTTGCTGTTGTTCTGGGATTGATTTACACTTTTCACACAAACTACGTTCATCTCTAGGAGACAGAATGCGTCTCCTTCCTGAGCGGTGTGATGACTGTGTGGTCACATGGTGTTTATACTTGTGTACTATTGTTTGTACAGATGAACGTGGCACCTTCAGGTGTTTGGGAATTGCTCCCAAGGATGAACCAGACTTGTGGAGGTCCACAATTCTTTCTGAGGTCTTGCCTGAATAATTTAGATTTTCCCATGATGTCAAGCAAAGAGTCGCTGAGTTTGAAGACCTTAAAATACATCCACAGGTACACCTCCTATCAGAAGCTAATTGGAAAATTCCAGAAATGTATGTCAAGCCTTTAGACAATCTGATTAAAGACACAGTTAACTTGGTGTATGTAACTTCTGACCCACTGGAATTGTGATTATAGTCAATTAAAAGTGAAACAATCGGTCTGTAAACAATAGTTGGAGAAATGACTTGTGTCAAGCACAAAGTAGATGTCCCGAACGACTCGCCAAATCTATAGTTTGCTAATATTAAATCTGTGGAACAGTTAAAAAATGAGCTTTAATGACTTCAACCAAAGTGAATGTAAATGTCTGTTCAACTGTATATAATGGATGAATGAGGGTAAATTCCACTTTCTAAACTTCACAAACTTGTCTTCAGTATTATTGGAAGAAACGGTGATGCTACACTGTAGAAAACACTCGACTGTCTCAACTGTTTTGGAGCGTGTTGCAATCATCTGATTTGAAATGACTGCACATTTAATAAAATAAAATAATTAAATTCACAGGGTAAAACATCATTACATTAGTTGTAGAGCTTTCTATATAGCAAAGGGTGATTTATAATTTACAAATCACACATTTTTGTTTTTATAAGAATTTTTCATACTGTCCCAACTTTGAATTGGGAATTGGGATTGTACTCACAGAAGATCTGAGCTGCACGGATCGAGAAAGTGTTCTCCGAATGTGTGTTATATGCATCAGGCAATTAGAGACTCAACTGAACGCATGTCACAGTGGCACGTTCACTGTAAATAGTTTTGTTAAGTATAAAGGGAGTTGGCTAGTTTTGTCCTGTCACAAGTTCGAATCCAGGGCGTGCTGAGTGACTCCAGCCAGGTCTCCTTGAGTGACTCCAGCCAGGTCTCCGTGTCACATGGGGTAACCTCCTCGTGGTCGCTATAATGTGGTTCTCGCTCTCGGTGGGGCGTGTGGTGAGTGACTCCAGTCAGGTTTCCTTAGCAACCAAATTGGCCCGGTTGCTAGGAATGGTAGAGTCACATGGGGTAACCTCCTCGTGGTCACTATAATGTGGTTCTCGCTCTCGGTGGGGCGTGTGGTGAGTGACTCCAGTCAGGTCTCCTTAGCAACCAAATTGGCCCGGTTGCTAGGGAGGGTAGAGTCACATGGGGTAACCTCCTTGTGGTCACTATAATGTGGTTCTCGCTCTCAGTGGGGCGTGTGGTGAGTGACTCCAGTCAGGTCTCCTTAGCAACCAAATTGGCCCGGTTGCTAGGGAGGGTAGAGTCACATGGGGTAACCTCCTCGTGGTCACTATAATGTGGTTCTCGCTGTCGGTGGGGCGTGTGGTGAGTTGTGCGTGGATGCCGCAGAGAATATCATGAAGCCTCCACATGCGCTACGTCTCCACGGTAACGCGCTCAACAAGTCACGTGATAAGATGCGCGGATTGATGGTCTCAGACGCGGAGGCAACTGAGATTCGTCCTCCGCCACCCGGATTGAGGCGAGTCACTACGCCAACACGAGGACTTGGAGCGCATTGGGAACTGGGCGTTACACATTGGGGAGAAAAGAAATTATGGCATGCTCTAGATTTCAAATCAATCAAATCAAATCAATCAAATCACTTTATTGTCACACTACCATGTACACAAGTGCAACAGTAGGTGAAATTCTTGTGTGGAGTTCCGAGCAACATAGCAGTCATGACAGTGACGAGACATATACCAATTACAATAAACAACATACTTACACAACACAATTTACATATCAAATGTACACATACTTACACAACATGATAATTATATACAATACACACAATATAGAATACACAATATACAATACAATAAGTAAGGAGTATATTAAATATATATATATGTATATGAAGTAGTATATTGAGGAGAATATGTTGACAGTCCAGTGTGAGATTATAGCTGAATAAAGTGCAGTGCTGATTATTGATCCTGATAGATCAAGTGTTCAACAGTCTGATTGCTTGGGGGAAGAAGTTGTCATGTAGTCGGCTGGTGCGGGTCCTGATGCTGCGATACCGCCTGCCTGATGGTAGCAGTGAGAACAGACCATGACTCGGGTGGTTGGAGTCTCTGATGATCCTCCGAGCTTTTTTCACACACCGCCTAGTGTATATGTCCTGGAGGGAGGGAAGCTCACCTCCGATGATGTTTCTGGCAGTTCGCACCACCCTTTGCAGGGCTTTGCAGTTGTGGGCGGTGCTATTGCCGTACCAGGCGGTGATGCAGCCAGTCAGGATGCTCTCTACAGTGCTGGTGTAGAACCGTGTGAGGATGTGGTGGTTCATTCCAAACTTCCTCAGCCGTCTCAGGAAGAAGAGGCGCTGGTGAGCCTTCTTCACAACGGCCTCAGTGTGGACGGACCATGTGAGTTCTTCAGTGATGTGGACACCGAGGAACTTGAAACTGCTGACTCTCTCCACCGGTGCTCCATTAATGGTGATGGGGCTGTGTTCTCCGTCTTTCTTCCTGAAGTCCACCACAAGCTCCTTGGTCTTACTGACGTTGAGGGAGAGGTTGTGCTCTTGACACCAGCGTGTCAGAGTGTGCACCTCCTCTATGTAGGCCATTTCATCATTGTCAATGATCAGACCTACCACCGTCGTATCGTCAGCAAACTTAATGATGGCATTGGAGCTATGTGTTGCCACACAGTCATGTGTGTACAGGGAATACAGTAGGGGGCTGAGAACACAGTCCTGTGGGGCTCCAGTGTTGAGGGTCAGTGATGAGGAGGTGGTGCTGCCCATTCTAACCACCTGACGTCTGCCTGACAGGAAGTCCAGGATCCAGCTGCACAGCGAGCTGTTTAAGCCCAGAGCCTGGAGTTTCTCATCAAGCTTGGAGGGCACTATGGTGTTGAATGCTGAGCTGTAGTCTACAAACAGCATTCTCACATATGTGTTCCTTTTTTCCAGATGGGAGAGAGCAGTGTGTAGTGTAGATGCAATGGCATCATCGGTGGAGCGGTTGTTGCGGTAGGCAAACTGCAATGGGTCCAAAGAGGGGGGCAGAACATAGCAGATGTAATCTCTGATTAACCTCTCGAAGCATTTGCTGATGATGGGGGTCAGAGCAACAGGACGCCAGTCATTTAGGCAAGTGATTGTGGCTTGCTTCGGTACAGGCACAATGGTTGATGTTTTGAAGCATGTGGGGACTACAGACAGGGAGAGGGACAGATTGAAAATGTCCGTAAAAACACCAGCCAGTTGATTCGCGCACGCTCTGATGACGCGGCCCGGAATGCCGTCTGAACCCGCAGCTTTACGGATGTTCACCCGTCGGAAGGATCGGGTTACATCCACAACAGAGACGGAGAGTGAATCAACCTCTGTAGCGTCAGCCGCGAGTGCTCTCTCCACGAGGGTGGTGTTATTGTCCTCAAAACGAGCATAAAATGTATTAAGTTCGTCCGGGAGAGATGCAGCGGTGTTCACGGCAGAGTTTTTATTCCGTTTGTAGTCCGTGATGGTGTTAATTCCCTGCCACATACTTCTGGAGTCAGTGGTGTTGAACTGACCTTCACGTTTGTGCCTGTACTGGCGTTTGACTTCACTGATGGTGTTACAGAGGGCATAACTGGCTTGTTTACGCTCCTCCGTGTTAGAAGAATTAAAAGCGGAGGTCCGCGCAGTGAGTGCCGCGCAAACATCGCCGTTAACCCATGGTTTCTGGTTGGGGTATATCCGTAGAGTTTTGGTCGGAACAACGTCCTCTACGCACTTCCTGATGAAACATGTTACGCTGTCAGCGTAAACCTCGATGTTGTCATCAGAGGCGGACCGGAACATCTCCCAGTCCGCGTGATCAAAACAGTCTTGTAGCGCAGAGTCTGATTGGTCCGACCAGCACTGGATCGTTCTGAGGGTGGGTGCTTCCCGTTTTAGTTTCTGCCTGTAAGCAGGTAGAAGTAGAACGGAAGAATGGTCCGATTTGCCAAATGGGGGGCGGGGGAGAGATTTGTAGCCGGAAAGGAGAGTAACAATGATCTAAAACCCGGTCCCCTCGTGTGTTGAACTTTATGTGTTGGTGGTATTTTGGAGCGATTGTTTTGAAGTTGGCTTTGTTAAAGTCCCCGGCAACAATGAACGCAGCCTGTGTGGTGTGTGTGTGTGTGTTGCAGGTGATGTTGTGTGGAATGCAGGAAGTGGATCTTCAGGACTGGCAGAGGAACACCGTGTATCGTCACTACACTTGCAACAGTGGTGGCTCAGTGGTTGAGGCTCAGGGTTACTGACCAGAAGGTCGGGGGTTCAAATCCCAGCACCACTAAGATGCCACTGTTGGGTCCTTGAGCAAGGCACTTAACTCCAGGTTGCTCCGGGGGGATTGTCCCTGTAATAAGTGCACTGTAAGTCGCTTTGGATAAAAGCGTCTGCCAAATGCATAAATGTAAATGTAAACAGCAAACTGATCATCTGGTTCTGGCAGGTGTGAATCTCCTCGAGCACACTCATCTTAACTCATCACACTTATCACTTGTTAAGTTTACATCCAAGTTGCACATTTTATTTATGCCAAAAAAATAAGAATATTGCTAAAACAATTTATAATAATACAGCATTTCTATCTCATTCAAGAGAATGAAATGGTGACACGTGGGACATGATAATTTAAACACACGTCTCGTGTTCTTCCCAACACTGCTGAAGACCTTTATGTGATAATTACATTCGTTACTCACCGGCATTACTGTTGTCTAATATAGTGCCACTGCGCCATCTTTAAATTCAAGTTTCTTTGCCTGTATTGTTGTTCCCAAAAGAGTCCATAGAGTAAATATGGGTACAAATTTCTACATTTAACTTGAAAGGGTTACTTTAAAATACACTCTTAAAAAAGCTTTAAATACAACCCGCCTCAATCCGGGTGGTGGAGGACGAATCTCAGTTGCCTCCGTGTCTGAGACCGTCAATCCGCACATCTTATCACGTGACTTGAGTGTGTTACCGTGGAGACTTGGCGCGTGTGGAGGTGTGTGGTGAGTTGTGTGTGGATGCCGCGGAGAATAGCGTGAAGCCCCCACACGCATGCCGTGGATTCAATGTCACGACTCCAGCGGTGATAGACGGCGTCAATACTCGCTGAGATACCCAGAACCCCCCACTCTCTCTCTCTCATGAGTGTGCGGGCGATCTGAAGACATTCTTCTGTCATTGGTTTCTTGAAAAATGGTTATTAACTGGTTGGAAGCTTAAAAAAAAATTATGTTTCAATTAAAAGGGATATTGTTCCCGTTTTTCATTAATGACGAGGACTTTTGAGATGTTATTGGGCCGATGGTTAGTAATATTAGATGCAAATTAAGTCACTTGACTTTTATTGATGTATTTCTAGAAATGTATTCTGTTTCAGACAGAACTGGTCTAACCTGTAGCGAGTGAAATCGTTTATAATGTGCTTTATAGAAAGTGTGTTCAACTGGTTTGTTATCGAGTTCACTCAAGAACACGGGTCTGTTGATTTATTTTATTTCAAAACTATCTGAATGTTTCTCCTGTTTAGATTCAAGTGTTTTTCTACTCTAACACAGAATTGAATTGTTTTAAAGGTCTAAAGGAGGAAACTGGTTTCTGAGCTCATTTGGCCAGTTTATTTGCTGCATTAATTGTTTTGTCATTATTGGATATTATATTTCCCGTGTGTGTGTGTGTGTGTGTGTGTGTGTGTGTGTGTAGTTTGTGAAGGTGGATGAAATGTGCGATCTTTCCTCCTGCAGGAAGCAACGGACCGCAGAAGTTCTGCATTGAGAAGGTTGGCAAAGACATGTGGCTGCCCAGGAGTCACACATGGTGAGTTTCATGATGTTTGTTAGTGGACGTCACAAAGCGTCACTCGTCTGACTGCACACGCTTCTGTTGCAGCTTTAACCGACTGGATTTGCCTCCGTACAAAAGCTTCGAACAGCTGAAAGAAAAGCTGCTGTTCGCCATCGAGGAGACGGAAGGATTCGGTCAGGAGTGAAACGTCTCGCCTCTTTACGGCGTCCAGCCAAGATCAATAAACCGTGAAACTTGCACAAATAATGTAAATAAGCTATTTTGTCATTTTAAACCAAATCTTAATACAAGACCTCATTTAGCGATCTTTAGGATAACACGATTTCCCTTGAATATACAAGTGCTGATATCGTAATAAACACTTGTGCTGATATCGCAATAAACACTTGTGGTGATATCGTAATAAACACTTTTGTGGTGATATCATAATAAACACTTGTGGTGATATCGTAATAAACACTTTTGTGCTGATATCGTAATAAACACTTGTGGTGATATCATAATAAACACTTTTGTGCTGATATCGTAATAAACACTTGTGGTGATATCGTAATTAAACACTTGTGTGCTGATATCAAGTCAGCACACAAGTGATATCGTAATAAAACACTTTTGTGCTGATATCGTAATAAACACTTGTGTGCTGATATCGTAATAAAACACTTTTGTGCTGATATCGTAATAAACACTTTTGTGCTGATATCGTAATAAACACTTGTGTGCTGATATCGTAATAAAACACTTTTGTGCTGATATCGTAATAGACACTTGTGTGCTGATATCGTAATAAACACTTGTGTGTTGATATCGTAATAAAACACTTTTGTGCTGATATCGTAATAAAACAATTTTGTGCTGATAACGTAAACACTTTTGTGCTGATATCGTAATTAAACACTTTTGTGCTGATATCGTAATAGACACTTGTGTGCCGATATCGTAATAAACACTTGTGTGCTGATATCGTAATAAACACTTTTGTGCTGATATCGTAATAAACACTTTTGTGCTGATATCGTAATAAACATTTGTGTGCTGATATCGTAATAAACACTTGTGTGCTGATATCGTAATAAAACACTTTTGTGCTGATATCGTAATAAACACTTGTGTGCTGATATCGTAATAAACACTTTTGTGCTGATATCGTAATAAAACACTTTTGTGCTGATATCGTAAACACTTTTGTGCTGATATCGTAATAAAACACTTTTGTGCTGATATCGTAATAAACACTTGTGTGCTGATATCATAATAAACACTTGTGTGCTGATATCGTAAACACTTTTGTGCTGATATCGTAATAAAACACTTTTGTGCTGATATCGTAATAAACACTTGTGTGCTGATATCGTAATAAACACTTGTGTGCTGATATCGTAATAAAACACTTTTTTGCTGATATCGTAATAAACACTTGTGTGCTGATATCGTAATTAAACGCTTTTGTGCTGATATCGTAATAAACGCTTGTGTGCTGATATCGTAATAAACGCTTGTGTGCTGATATCGTAATAAACACTTTTGTGCTGATATCGTAAAACACTTTTGTGCTGATATCGTAATAAACGCTTGTGTGCTGATATCGTAATAAACACTTTTGTGCTGATATCGTAATAAACACTTGTGTGCTGATATCGTAAACACTTTTGTGCTGATATCGTAATAAACACTTGTGTGCTGATATTGTAATTAAACACTTTTGTGCTGATATCGTAATAAACACTTGCGTGCTGATATCGTAATAAACACTTGTGTGCTGATATCGTAATAAACACTTGTGTGCTGATATCGTAATAAAACACTTTTGTGCTGATATCGTAATAAACACTTGTGTGCTGATATCGTAATTAAACACTTTTGTGCTGATATCGTAATAAACACTTGCGTGCTGATATCGTAATAAACGCTTGTGTGCTGATATCGTAATAAACACTTTTGTGCTGATATCGTAATAAACACTTGTGTGTTTGGCAGGTTTGTGAAATGAATAAAAATAATTCGAGGATTTTATAGTTTTATAGAGGTTGATCAGGTGCTTGGGGTTTATTTTCTTCTTGTGTCGTTGGACATTATGTTTGAGCGCTTGCATGGCTGCACAGAGTGTGACCTTTGACTCTGACAGACAGACAGCTGTCTCACATACCATTCAGCAGGATTGGCTCTCGACAGTATTTGTGAGTGTAAATCAGTATATGGAAGGGCAGCAGCTGAAGTTTCCATGACTGTCTTTCATATTCAAATAAATGAATTTATTCCAACACGACACTGCTGAAGACCTTTATGAAGATTTTAAGGTTATATGTGTGTGGATTATTTGTAACTACTATTGATTTTAAACAGATTTAAACAATTCAATTGTTTATCTGAATTTCATTTGCACAAATAAATATTCAGTTTATAATATATTTAACAGATGTAAAGATATCTGAAAGCACTGCTAAAACATTTCAACAATGATTTATTAATTATCTAATGCCACAAAAACAATGACTCATAATTACTGTTAATTCCAGAGTAAACCAAATATTTCACCTTTCAAGGATCTCCAGAATAATGAAATGAGAAAATATTCTTGTCGTTTTCAGGTCAAAGATCTCTGGATACAATAAACACTCTTTAATCTTTCAGTCGGTCCAAAGTCTCTGTTTGATCTGTGGACTCGTCTGATCTCATCGAGGGTCGTTCCTCTTGTACAATAATCACATTCTGCTTTTTCATTAAATATGGAAATCTGAAACAATCACTTCAACACAAAGTATTTGTTTAGATTTGAAGTATGATAGTTAATTAAACATGATGAACAGTAAATCATCTGTAAAGAGAATGTGAAGAGAAACAGCATTAATGCGTCGTCATGCGTTGAGTTTCTTCAGAAGATCCGAAGCATCTTTATGTACCTGTATTGGGTCAGAAATGAATATTACAGCTCTGAATATGATATAACAGATAAACATGACGCGTGTCAGAACCTGTTTGTCTTCTTCCGTGACTGCAGGATAATCATGCGCTTTATTGAGCCACATCACGGCCCGCTCGCGGTCGCTCAACATCATGTACGTCTTGCCCAACATCAGCAGGTTCTTACTGTAGAAATTTGGCTCGACTAAAACGAGAAATGAGAGTTTGTTACGGCTGCAGTCTGTCACATGCATGGAAATACAGTTAAAGTGTTTTTCACGGCACCTTCTTCAGCTTTCAGGAAATATGCCAACGCCTGACAGAGACAGAACACACAATCATTTGATTGTTTCATGACAGTTTTAGCAGTAAATGTTGTCGTGGTTACAGAAATATCTACAGGTTCAAACATATGTAAGTGATTATGAGCAGCTGCATCTGTTGGTTTCTTTGACCTCTTCATAAGTCGCCGTCGGAGGTGATGCAAAAATAACAGCTGCAACTTTGCGTTGGTACCAGGGTAATTCAGCGAAAGCAAAACACCTGCAGGAACACAGACGTCAGAGATCCACTCGCACTAATCCTCTTTATTACTCATGTTTCAACAGACTCACCAGTAACCCAGAATATGGACAGAAGTTGCATCTTTTGGATTGAATTCAATTGCTCGCTGCAGATATTAAAGATATTTCACTCATCGATTCATTAAGTGCTGTTCTGTATTCAACATTTCATCATCTCACCTGCAGATGATCTTTAATGATGTAGGAATTTCCTATTTTCACTTTGACCCCTTCATAATCGCCAATATCACTGAGACAAATGGCGTACCACTGCGGAGAAAATCATAATAAACTCAAGAGTTCCTGTAAAACTAATTTCCATCAGTACTCTCAAACTCCGTTATTCTGTACTTTGTGAGCAGCAAATGAAGATTCATTTTTCTCCAGCGCTCTCTTGGCGAAGTCGAAGGCCTCGTATGTCAGTCGTTTCTTGTCTTCGGTTGTGATGCTGGACAGTAAAGAGAGATCACGAGATGCTCGAGCCAAACGCCACAGAAACTCTGCATCATCACTGGACACACGGGAGGAAACACTGTCCATGACAAGATCTAATCTGTTAGCATGAAACATCTGTTAGCATGAAACATCTGTTAGCATGATCTTGATCTCAGTATTCATATTAAGGTGCCGCTCAAACCAGCAGCCTGTGGAGAAAAACATCACCAATACTCCCAAAATTCAGACCTGCTGAAGTTTAAACCTGTTTGTGTTCTGCTGAAACTTTGGCAGTCTGGATCAGTTTGAACTTGAGCTTATATTCTCAGGTGAGTGTTACCTGTCTTTACATTTATACTCTTTTATCCAAAGTGATTCTCAGTGCAAGGTTAGTTTGTATAAGCTCCTGTGATCTGGATGTTTTACCTGTCTTTATACCGTCTCAGGTGGGTTTCGAGCGGTTTGGCCTAACCTTACGGTGTCGCATCGAGCGCTTTAGCCTAACCTTACGGTGTCGCATCAAGCGTTTTGGCCTAACCTTATGGTGTAGCATCGAGCCTTTTGGCCTAACCTTACGGTGTAGCATCAAGCGGTTTGGCCTAACCTTACGGTGTAGCATCAAGCGGTTTGGCCTAACCTTACGGTGTCGCAGGCGTGTTTT
Source organism: Xyrauchen texanus (assembly GCF_025860055.1). Lineage (NCBI taxonomy): Eukaryota > Metazoa > Chordata > Actinopteri > Cypriniformes > Catostomidae > Xyrauchen > Xyrauchen texanus. The sequence goes on from NC_068317.1 coordinate 30,684,747, forward strand.
GCCTGTCACGAGCGTTTTGGCCTAACCTTATGGTGTAGCATCGAGCCTTTTGGCCTAACCTTACGGTGTCGCATCGAGCGCTTTAGCCTAACCTTACGGTGTCGCATCAAGCGTTTTGGCCTAACCTTATGGTGTAGCATCGAGCCTTTTGGCCTAACCTTACGGTGTAGCATGGAGCAGTTTGGCCTAACCTTACGGTGTCGCAGGCGTGTTTTGCCTGTCACGAGCGGTTTGGCCTAACCTTACGGTGTCACAGGTGTGTTTTGCCCGTCACGAGCGGTTTGGCCTAACCTTACGGTGTCTCAGGCGTGTTTTGCCCGTCTCGAGCGGTTTGGCCTAAACTTACGGTGTCGCAGGCATGTTTCACCCATCTTTATTCAGTCTCAAGCGTTTTGGCCTAACCTTAGTGTCGCAGGTGTGTTTTACCTGTCTTTATACTGTACCAGCAGTTGGTGGAGTTTCTGTGTCTCTCCAGAGCTGTACAGATAGTCGGAATGTTCCAAAACATCTTCAGCTGGACAAAGAGTCAAAAGTTTTAATTCAATGAACCAGCTGCACTGAGACTTTCGTTACAATGATGATAGTGATCAGATGTGAATGATTCATTACCTGTATCAAGCGCACAGACTGTTGTGAAATTATTGATTCTCTCATAGATAAGATATGACAGAGGAGTCATCGTGAAAAACAATGAAGCTTTTCCGCCCTGACAGTCACAAAACACACAAAACTGAATACAAATACAACAACAATCAATAATCAATGATGAACATAAATGAAGTGACCTCTGCTGTGACTGAGCGTGTTCATGACTTCACACACACATGCTGTTTAAACTCTTTCGGTTCTCTATATGATCATGAAATAAGACTCGGTTCAGATTCGGATCTTACTGAAGTTCTGATTCGATGAGTCCAAAAGCGCTCGTGGATTCTCCTCATCTTCACAGTTCTGCTCACAAACCGCCTGAAAGCGCAAAATAAACTCACAGACGCCATCAGACAGTGTATGTTGTTCTGTCACACAGTGAGTGTGTGTGTGTGTGTGTGTGTGTGTGTGTGTGTGTGTTCCGTTGTTGCTCTTGCTCTATTGAGCGGGTCTTCTTCTTCTCATTAGCGGCGGTTCGCAAAACCTGTAAGTGCATTTACCGCCACCTAGTGTTTGTATGCGTCACGCAATTGGGTGTAATTTGATGTTATTGAAAAATGTTGCTGTTCATTTTAAATATTTGAAAATATTTTGTGTGAATTCACCTAAAAAAAACAATCCGGTTGTGAAATTAAAGTTTTTATTATTATTAATATTATTATAAATATTATTACTAAGTGGTGGATTACGGCATGTGAAATTCGGGTGGCAATATTTGAGGATGAGATCCGGGAATGCAAGGAAGAGCAAACGAGTGTTAATGTAATCCATCTTTCTCTCTTGGACAATCGCAAAGTGATGGACACAGCTCAAAATAATTAATGTATATATCGCCGCTGTTTGATGAAAAACACATATCTCCAAAAAACACATTTTCAAGAGCATGAAAAAACATTTTTTCTCATAAACAATCTTGTTACCAGACTGATTAAACATCGTTTCATTGGTCATTTTAATGAACAGTAAAAAGTCGAAATTTCCAAAAGTGGAGAACTGTGTTTTTCATCGGACAGGGACTATATATATATATATATATATATATATATATATATATAAACATATATATATAAACACACACACACTCACATATACACACACACTCACATATACACACACACATGTGTGAGTGTGTGTGTATGTTTGTGTGTGTGTACCTGAATGTGTGGATTATTTACAGTGATGTTTGTGTGTTTCATTCACAGTGCTTTAAATGATTGTGTGTTATTCACGATAAATGTTTTTCTGTAAATAAGGCCAATGCACATGAACTGTTCAATAAATATTTACAGCATGAAAATCATTTTCAAAAGATCAACATTTTTCATAAATGGGCCTGAAAATATTTGTATTGCAAATATTTTGTTTTTCTTTGGAACTAAATGAGGAAATTGAGATATCTTGAGATGGCCTGCAGATGTCGCCCAACAGCAGTGAGACAGCTCAAGTGTGGTGAGACAGCTCGCATGCACATGATGTTATTTGAGGATCCAATCTGTCTCACTGACGTGATTATATACCATACCAACTTTATTTGTTAAGCACTTTACAACAACCAAAGTTGACCAAAGTGCTGTACAGAAAAATATACATAAACATATGTACAATTAATAACCATACAATAAAAACAAAGTAACAAATACAATCAAGTAAATAAAATCGACCTCTTACTAGGTGTCAAAAGCCACAGAGAAAAGATGGGTTTTAAGAAGGGTTTTAAAAACAGATAAAGAAGAGGCCTGCTTAACATGCAAAGGCAGATCATTCCATAGTCTAGGGGCAGACACAGCAAAGGCACGGTCCCCTCTGAGCTTACGCTTAGTTTTAGGCACAGTCAGGAGCAGCTGATCATCTGACCTGAGAGCGCGGACGGGTTTATAAGAGTGTAGAAGCTCAGAGAGGTATGGCGGGGCAAGACCATTTAAAGATTTAAAAGCAAATAACAGAATTTTAAAATGGATCCTAAATTGAATAGGCAGCCAATGTAATGAAGCTAACATAGGGGAAATGTGCTCGTGTTTACGTGTGCCTGTTAAAAGACGTGCTGCTGCATTTTGTACCATCTGGAGACGGGTGATGGAGGACCCACTAACCCCCACATATAGGGAATTACAATAGTCCAGCCGTGTAGTTACAAAGGCGTGGATTGCAGTTTCAAAATGTTGTCTTGACAGAATTGGCTTTATTTTGGCCAGCTGCCTCAAATGAAAGAAGCTTGATTTGACAACAACTTTGATGTGACTGTCAAATTTAAGCTCAGGGTCCACTTTAACTCCTAGGTTTGTAATGCTAGGTTTAATATAGGGTGCCAAGGAGCCCAGATCTACAGGCGGGGTCCCAGTGGTGCCTCCAAAAACCATCACTTCTGTTTTTTTATCATTAAAATTTAAAAAGTTCAGAGACATCCAAGCCTTTATGTCGTCGAGACAATTGAGTAGTTGTCCAACAGAGTTATCATTTTTCTTTTTAAGAGGTACATAAATCTGACTGTCATCTGCATAACAGTGGAATGAAATGCCGTACTTTCTAAGTATGGAACCAAGTGGAAGCAAATACAAAGAGAAAAGTAGAGGGCCGAGGACTGAGCCCTGTGGGACCCCACACAAGAGAGGAGCAGTGGAGGATACAGATTCACCTATGCTGACACAAAAAGTTCGATCCGCTAAATATGACCTAAACCACTCCAGTGCCATGCCACTGATGCCCACCCACTGCCTTAAACATGAAATCAATATCTCATGATCCACTGTGTCAAATGCAGCAGTTAGATCCAAAAGCACAAGGATAACACAGTCGCCAGAGTCAGTCGCTAAAAACATATCATTAAAAACTCTTAAAAGAGCTGTTTCGGTGCTGTGCAAGGTTTTAAAGCCAGACTGGAAAACCTCTAGTATAGTATGTTCTTCCAAAAAGACCAATAATTGACTGTGCACAATCTAGTTGCAGTAATAGAGAGTCCTAAAACATACAGAGAGAAAGAAATAACTACGTCTTTATCAAGATTTGTATTTTTATTTAAATAAAGAGTAACATTGTTGTAATGGAGTGATTGTTGCTACAATGTTGCCTGAAACATTTCTGTATCTTATAATATTCATTGATGTTGAGTCAAAACGTCACGTTCAAATCCTTCCTGAAATAGTGCAAGGACTCAAAGTTGCTATTTTAAACAATAAATAAAAAATAAAAGGACAGGTAAGAAACTGTGAAAATGACATTGTGTCTCGGAAGGGTTTCTTTTAATGAGTTCCAGTAGTGCAAATGTACTAATACATTGAACAGTTTTATACGGGGGAAACAGCGTCACACACATGTTTACATTCTTATCAATGGTGACATGAATCTGATTAAACATATTTAAGAGCTTGAATATTATTTTATTGGTATTTCAAATGTTTTAATTGGTGTTTTATCACCTTTTGACATCTAAACAAACTTCTTTTGCAGAATAAATCCTTCAGTTTTCTTCCTTTTAATACTGATTAACATCAAAATACAGCTTTAATAAAACAATTGCTTGTTAAAAACAATTGTCAAGACACAATATTCTCAGCAAATCAAAAAGTAAAATATTTAAGATGACAGATTTAGCATCAGTTTTATTTGATATTTTTAATGATTGTCCATGTTTTATGTCATTATTGTATGAAGCACTGCAAGTAAATATTGGCACCACTAAACTAAAAGTGCATAAAACTAAATATAATGATACAAAAATATTGTAAACAAACCAAACAAAACCTAACAACCAAATCATCAAAGGTTTCCTATGAAACCGCAGCAGCTAAACCACATCCTGAAATTAACAGAACTTTGAAACGTGTGCGTCAGCGGCAGAAATGTGTGTTTGAAACGGACCACAAGAATTTCCATCTTTTAACATTTTCAGAAATGTACATTATTGCTTCTTAACTGGTGGATCTTGAGTCACAGACGTCTGTCTTTTGGTGATATGGATAATATTAATACAATGTTTGTTCAGTGTTATGCTGGTAAATCACACTTCTGTTGTTGTTTATACATTTAAAGAATCATCTGTTGTCTTATTCAGGCTGACAGTCATGAAGGTGTTTTCAGTTCATGGTCATATTAATACGTTTCAATGTTTCATTTGAAGCCCTTTTTGTTTTATTTGTGTTGCGTCGGCGCTTGCTGTCCTATTCTGAGTCCTGGAGCAAAACCAGTTAAGAAGCATATCTGTGGAGTATTCCAGGAGTATCTGTGGAGTATCCCAGGAGTATCTGTGAAATATTCCAGGAGTATCTGTGGAGTATTCCAGGAGTATCTGTGGAGTATCTCAGGAGTATCTGTGGAGTATCCCAGGAGTATCTGTGAAATATTCCAGGAGTATCTGTGAAATATTCCAGGAGTATCTGTGAAATATTCCAGGAGTATCTGTGGAATATTCCAGGAGTATCTGTGGAATATTCCAGGAGTCTGTGGAGTATTCCAGGAGTATCTGTGAAATATTCCAGGAGTATCTGTGAAATATTCCAGGAGTATCTGTGGAATATTCCAGGAGTATCTGTGGAGTATTCCAGGAGTATCTGTGGAATATTCCAGGAGTATCTGTGGAATATTCCAGGAGTATCTGTGGAGTATCCCAGGAGTATCTGTGGAATATTCCAGGAGTATCTGTGGAATATTCCAGGAGTCTGTGGAGTATTCCAGGAGTCTCTGCGGAAATAATCAAGGGGTCTGTGGAATATTCCAGGAGTCTCTGCGGAATATTCCAGGAGTCTCTGCGGAATATTCCAGGAGTATCTGCCGAATCTCACATTTATTTACAAGAGGAAGTTTGAGACTCACTGCATGAACACATACGGGCTGATCTTCTGCGGTGGGCCATTCATCACACAGTTATTCATGACATTTCTTTGACTGTTTATTTGCCACGGCGGAGAGTCCAGGGGCTCCTCTTTGATGCACTGAAGTAACCCTTGACCTCTGAACTCGTAGCCTGTTTTGTAGTCGCTCTGCATGTATGGAACAGCATAAGAATCGTCTGTGGAGTTTGAGAGCATGTCATGGTGGTTTGACTTCTGCTGCTCTTTGTTCAGGACACACTTGAGAGGTCGCGGCACGGCACTGTAAGCATTCTGATAGTGGCCGCCGTACGTCATCGCGTGACCCTTTGACCTCTGACAGGGTGAATACTGCTCGCCGTCTTCGCTCTCCGCTTTCATTTGAACTCCATCGTAGTTGTTCGTGTAGCGCTGGTGTGCCGCCCATGAGCGTCCATACACATTGGATCCGTTCTCGGAGTCCGAGTCCGGCTCCACCTTTATAGGCAGCTCAGAGATCACATGACCGTCAAATCCCTCACCGTGAGCATCGTAACTGAAGATCTCACTCTTCATGCCATCCTCAAGACTCTCGTACATCTTCGGTATGAATGCATCCACTCTGTTATTATAATATCCCGGAGACAGTCGATATGGTTTGGCGTAGTGTTTGCTCATTCGGGCCCCGGACAGGACGTTGTTGGCCCCGTGAGGTGTCCTGAGGGCCCTGTCGGAGATTCTCCATGAGTCGTCCAGGCTGGAGAACTTCAGTGCAGACCTGCAGAAGTTCAAGGGCTTGTCCTGATCATAGTAATCTTCACTCTTGTACTTGATGTTGTCTTTAGAATGCGGCGTCCAGGGCTCGTGTGACCTCACAGGTCCGTCGGGCTCTACGCCATCACTCATCGCTGTGTGTCGTCTGAAATGATTGTCACTGTAAGAGACAAACACACAATGAGTGAAATTCAGAACTGAGGAACTGTACTGAACATCTTGTCCTACAGTAAGTGCATCTTAACAGGATGTTTTTGAGGCAATATGTCTTGGACATAAAGAGAATATTTTACATGATATTACAGTCGCCTTTGAAAGGTTCCTGTCCACAGTTTTCCTGAGCAACGGCTCCATGATGATTCTGATTGTCGCTGGACTGTTTTCTGGTTCTGATCTCCAAAATAATCAGTGTAAAAACTACAGAAACTAGCAATCCAGATAAAGAACAACACACATTTTAAAGGTGCACTCAGAAACTTTTTTGTTTGTGTCATCTTGGATTTGCACTGACACCTAGTGGTGTGGATGCGCATTATTCAAACACGATAGACATTGGCTGTTTCTCAATGTGCATTTTATTGTGTTCTAATGTTCTCATGGACTCACTCGACGTCTTCATCCACTGCCAAAGTTCAATTCCAATCCTCAAGAACACAAGAACCAAGAATGCATAAAATTACCCAGAATGTCGATGATGAATCGGATGGTGACTTGTGGGCAAAACCTGCTACTATGGTGGCAGATGAAGGACATTTATCACTGAAAGTGGTTCATGAGAGTCTTTATACTTTGCCAACATTAGTTGTATTTTTGGGCATCATTTTAATATAGTAATAACCACATGGAGGACACGAGTGTTTACAGACTTTATTCTTTAACATGTCACTACTCCTTCAAAACCTCACTGGTGTGATGATATTAATCGCAGCCCATCTCAGAACTCGCAATAGATGCATTCTGCGTCTGCCGGTCCTTCCGAGTTCTTCCAAGTTAGCTCGGCAAGACTGGTCTTCATAGGAAAGCAACTCTGCTGTTTCTCAATGCAAATGACACAGAGAACACTGATATTTAGAGTAACGCCATCTTTGATTTTTAACGGGGATGAAAATGAGGAATAATACACTTTACAAAACACACTTTATAAAACTATACAAAAGCTCATTAATCGCATCGTATTTTCCACAACTCATGATGTCTGGAGTCTTTTGTCTTTTTCTTGGAAAGATATTTTTCAATGTTTCATAAGTGGAACGATCCAAAAAACACTTTAAACAACTGTGTAATCTATTGAAGAGATGTATGTCTATCTCTCACAGTCTCATAGAATAAGTCTTCACATGACCAGATGGCATCTGTAACTGATCTAAACATGGCCACCCCCATGAGGAGACCCTCTCCATATTGAATAAAATGAAAACCCCATGCAGATGTGATTGACGAACATTAAAATGACTGAACTCTGTCACACTTTATGAACGCTGTTTTATATCACATCAAACTAAATTTAGGCCTAATCCATTAATTGTGAAAATCAAACCAGATTAACTGCTTCTGTTTATCTGATACAAACTCTAGAGGTTGGGAGTGCAGTTGAAATTAATGGAACTTTGGAAATGAATGGGACTTCTGCTGAAATTAATTGTTCATGATCATGCTGAATGAATCGTACCTGTTAACATTGTGGTTCTTGTGTTTGTTCTTCATCATCATCATCGTGTTCTTCATCTTTATGTCACTGTTGGAGGGCAGCAAGAGGGGAACGGCGACACAGAAGAGTGCGAGCTGAGGCGGCAGAACGCTTCCGGATGGAGTCTTCTTCCTCTGACCGTGAAGAAACTTCAGTTGCCCCTGAAACTGCATCGTCTGCAAACACACATATTCAAACATCTCAAACTCCTCATTATCATCACTGTAACTGCTGTAGTCACAGGTGTAAACACAGGTGTAATCACAGGTGTAGTCACAGGTGTAGATACAGGTGTAATCACAGGTGTAATCACAGGTGTATACACAGCTGTAGTCACAGGTGTAATCACAGGTGTAATCACAAGTGTAATCACAGGTGTATACACAGCTGTAGTCACAGGTGTAATCACAGGTGGAATCACAGGTGTAGTCACAGGTGTAATCACAGGTGTAGTCACAGGTGTAGTCACAGGAGTAATCACAGCTGTAGTCACAGGTGTAATCACAGCTGAATTTACAGGTGTAATCACAGTTTTAATCACAAGTGTGATCACAGTTGTAGTCACAGGTGTAGTTACAGGTGTAATCACAGTTTTAATCACAAGTGTGATCACAGGTGTAGTTACAGGTGTAATCACAGTTTTAATCACAGGTGTAATCACAGGTGTAATCACAGCTGAAGTTACAGGTGTAATCAGTTTTAATCACAAGTGTGATCACAGTTGTAGTCACAAGTGTAGTTACAGGTGTAATCACAGTTTTAATCACAAGTGTGATCACAGGTGTAGTTACAGGTGTAATCACAGGTGTATACACAGCTGTAGTCACAGGTGTAGTCACAGCTGTAGTCACAGGTGTAGTCACAGGTGTAATCACAGGTGTAGTCACAGGTGTAATCACAGGTGTATACACAGCTGTAGTCACAGGTGTAATCACAGGTGTAAACACAGCTGTAGTCACAGGTGTAGTCACAGCTGTAGTCACAGGTGTAGTCACAGGTGTAATCACAGGTGTAAACACAGCTGTAGTCACAGGTGTAATCACAGGTGTAAACACAGGTGTAGTCACAGGTGTATACACAGCTGTAGTCACAGGTGTAGTCACAGGTGTATACACAGCTGTAGTCACAGGTGTAATCACAGCTGTAGTCACAGGTGTAGTCACAGGTGTAATCACAGGTGTAAACACAGCTGTAGTCACAGGTGTAGTCACAGGTGTATACACAGCTGTAGTCACAGGTGTAGTCACAGGTGTATACACAGCTGTAGTCACAGGTGTAATCACAGGTGTAAACACAGCTGTAGTCACAGGTGTAGTCACAGGTGTAGTCACTCTCTTCTGTACAGTAACTTTCAGACGCTGCTGAGATCTGTCATCATGTATCTGAACACCATCATTTCTCAACATTATCTACTTTAAATGAGAACAGAGAACATTTGAAGTCCTGGTCTGAGTTTTATTCATGTGAATGAAATCCTCTGATTCACTTTTTCTCAGAGATGGACTTTGGCACAAGTGATCTCTTAAGAACTGAAGTCTGTTTCTTGATGATCCAGTGGAATCTATTAACAGAAGAAACTCATGGAAACCCTAATTGGGTTAGAAACGCAGCTCTGTGTTCTGAAAAGTAAACAGTGAGATTCGCTCACCAGAAATCCAGACGTGCTGTCCAGTAAACAGCGAAATCGCAGGATAAAACAGCGATTTAAGAAGCAGGTGAATTCTGGAGGAACGTCGGCCGTCTCATTGGAGTGAAATAAACTGCTCACAACAAAATCTTCACCTACAAAACACACGAGCAACAAAGCTTAGAGTGAAGGGTTATACAATATAAACTCAGTTCTTCTGAAATTAAATTGAATAGTTTCTCAGCTAGTGGTTTGGGACCTATAAATCTGGGTCTATTCTGATCGGGGAAACACTTCTACAGTAAATAATGATATGCAACTATCCATATATTCATGCAAGTTAAGAAAGGGAAATAAATTGACATATCAACTTTAAAAAGGGAGAAGACACTTTACCAAGTTTAATTGCATATATTTTGTTATTGATGTCAAATGTTGTGCAAAGTAACACACTATGTGTAGCACGTTGCGTCATCAGCACAGCCGCACGGCTTGGCCTAGATTTTCTTGACTATTGCACGCGGTCCTCGACTGTGTGGATCGTCCCGCTGGCCATTTACTGTAGCAACTGCTTTGTGTCAGACTCACAAAGCAGTTGCAGTGCGCATGCGTCGAATGCGTTCCTATTCATTTACATTTACATTTACATTTATGTATTTGGCAGACGCTTTTATCCAAAGTGACTTACAGTGCACTTATTACAGGGACAATCCCCCCGGAGCAACCTGGAGTTAATGTCTTACTCAAGGACACAATGGTGGTGGCTGTGGGGATCGAACCAGCAACCTTCTGAGTACCAATGTATTATACAGAGCACTTATTACAGGGACAATCCCCCCCGGAGCAACCTGGAGTTAAGTGTCTTACTCAAGGACACAATGGTGGTGACTGTGGGGATCAAACCAGCGACCTTCTGAACCTTCTCTATTCGTCCGTAACATGCATAAACGAAGTATACCAGGACCTGAAGTCTGTCTCTAATTCAATATTTGTCCCAGTGTTTGTTTCACGTGTTGCACTGGTGAATCACACTTCTGCTGTTTATGCTTTTATTACAAAAATAGCAAAAGTTCTTATTCATTTTCCCATGTCACGTTCCTCATTGTCTCGACCTCTGCAGTTCATGTTAAGATCATACATTTCTGCATTTAAGGATATTCCTGTTGATATTTTATACAACAGTTTCAGGAAAGTGTTGGTCCTGTAGTAAATCCAATTAAACTAGAGAGCCGTGGTTTAACTCGCACCCGTGCCGGCCTGCAAGTCAGATGTCGTCAGTGACGGGTTCATGGCCCAATGCAGCTGCTGTCTGAACTCCTGCCGGTCGTCCACATGAATATAATCGAACACATTCTGATGCATCACATCTGTCTGAGGAGAGACACAGAGAGATTACTGTCTATTAATGTGTTATTCTATTTTACAGACATTCTCAGCTTTGGCAATATTGTGTCATTTATGGCCATTTTGAACTGAACTGTGGGAGTTAGGGTAATACGCTTTGACCCTAACGATGAAGGTCAAACTCTGGTGTTTGTAACAGTAGGAGCCCCTCACAGGTCTGACCTTTGACCTCTGATCTGCAGACCTGAGGTGTTTGAGGGTTACAACACTGTAAATCCTCATGTTTGATGTTTAGGGCTTTTCGAGTTTTAGATTCCTGGCCATCTCCGGTTGTGTCAGGCGGTTTGAGCCGTGGCTGGCGTATCGTGAGACTGCGGGGTTGTGATGTGTTAAACGTGGCGTAACACAGACGACCAAAAGAGCACCAGAAATAAACTCACATTGAGAATTCTTTCTCTTCTTGCTTTCTGTCACAAATGACAGATTCTTTCTAAAATATTTAACTTTGCCCCAAAATTTCCATATTAGAGGTACACAAAACTTTCCCTTGTGTCAGCGGACAGCAGATCGAATGACTGAGAGATTCCGACTCTTAAACGCAGAAAATAAAGTTCTTTAAAGGATAATTGTGCTGTCACAGCTTTAATCCTTAAACACACAACTACACACAAATACACACTAACAACATGCAATTATGACGAGCTGCTGCACACAGCACTCACATGAGATCAGTAACCTTCTGTTTTATTCTACATGGGGCAGGGGTGCCCACATAGGGGGTGCCATTTTACAATCACATGACCAGCTGAATACGACAGTAACAATCTTGGTATTGGACACTTTCACTCTTGGATGAAATGAATCATGTCTGATTGTGAAAAGGGAATTTCTATGATGGCATCTGTATCTGAAAACTACTGATTTTGAATCATGCTGCATCCACGCCACTAGGTGTCAGTGTTACAAAGTGATAAACCTGTAACATGATAATTGCAGTGCAGGACTTTGTCTTCATATGAAATTGAAAGGATGGTTCAAATGTTTTTGAATCGTTCAAAATAACAGCAGGAACATGTTTTAAAGTCAAATTTGATTTGAGGTCAGTGTTTTAGTGATAAACATTCGAGATGTTCTGACCTGGTGGAAGCCCAGATAGTCAACTATAGAAGAGGATGCGTAGAAGACCATCCCATCAGCACTGACGACCAGTACAAAACCTGCTAAAGACTGAACACAACAAACACACATGTGCATCATCAGTGACGTGTGCTTCACATGAGCTTCAGTACATTTAAATGGCTTTATTTGCATATTATTAAACAGTTCAATTCATCTTTATTTTGTACTCACATGGAAATTGGTCATTCCCCTTCTGTCACTCGTTGTGTCGATGTAGTGACACTAGGTGTCGATCTTGAGAGCCCAGATCACCTCGGATCTTTGAGAAAAGGCCAATGAAAATTGGAGAGTGGAATTTGCATGCCACTTCCCCGGACATACGGGTATAAAAGGGAGCTGGAATGCTGATTTGGTCAGATTTATTCTTCAGAGCCGAGTGGTTGTACCATCAGCAAGCTGAATACTACTGCTGTTCCATTCACCTCTATAGAAGCGAACGCTGTTGGAAATACGGCGCATTTCAGCGGCTTTCTCTCCTTCTGCACGCCAACTGCAGACTCGCCACTGAGCGCTTCGACAGCGCTACTAAAGAGTTTATTTTCTGCTAAAAGAATATATTTCTTAACAGAGCACACACATGGACGTTGAACATCTGCATCTTTTATAGATGCCGTCCTTGTGTGATTCCTGGGTGCGATCGTTATCTCTCCGCCTCCGATGGCCACGTGCGCTGCCTCACGTGTCTGGGCAGTGATCACACTGAGGCAGCGTTTATGGATGCTATTCCCTCTATAGCGATTTGGGGAGTTTAATGGGCACGGTTTCACCAGGTAATTCCCAGCGGACCTCCCATTCCCCAGCAAGCCCGGAGGCTGAATCCTCGCAGGACATGCCTCATCCCCTCATGGGATCTCTCCGTGGTCCTCCTGGGCCTTCGGAGAGCCCCATTTGAACCACTAGAGTCAGTCAAGCTGAAAGCCCTCTCTT
>NC_068317.1:30702713-30710213 GCF_025860055.1 Xyrauchen texanus
GAGGACAACTGACCCCATTCAGGTCTGCTGGCAGTAAAGAACTTCTATTCATGAAGGTGACACTTAAACTACAGCAATCTCTGTTTAACCGTGAGACATTTCACAACAAACACAAGCAGTCAAACTGTTCCTGAGACAGTCCGGCATCCCTCCGCTCATACAGCGCTCCAGAACTCCCAACGGGCCACGATCAAACGCTTGAGGAGAAACTCTGAGGTCTTTTACTGACATCACAGCAGCTGCATCCTAAAACAGCAGCCCAACACTCGACCTTCAGCTGCAAGCGGATTCTGTCACGCAACGCTGACGATTATTATCAGTCATATACAGTCATTTCAAGAACAGCACACTTCCAGAGACTGTGTGAACACTGTTGCTGCTCCGCACTATAAGGATTATTTGGTATTTGATGCGTAAGACTATATAAATGTTCTACAAAACAAATAGTTAACAACAAACTTTCAATTCTGGACGAGCTGCAAAACACCAACAAATTCTCTCCTGTTTGTTTACAGCAGCCGTAAACAATGAACTGGGTTACTTGGCAGAAGAATTGGGAACTTCCTGTTGTTTAAGTACACCCCTCACCTGAGCTAAATTAGTTTATTTTAGAACTTTTGTGCAGAAATGGGTCATTCTGATGAACACACACTACAGAACATAAAGTTCGTCTGTTAGTGTGACTGCTACTGTCCCACAACACTTACCAAAAATCTGTTCTGACAAACTTAATGCAAACTTGCCACAAATGTCCCACTCATTATTTACACATGCAAAATATCTTGATGTTTGATGCCTGAAAGGTTTGCCAGAAGTTTGCAGCTCTTCACCAGCGGTGATGAACCTGCAGCAAAACTGAATGAAGAGTTTGTGGAAACTAGATTTGTGTAAGGGACTCCAAAGCAAGATTAATGAATCTAATATAAAGATTATAAAGATGATATTACATGAGAGGGTCGGACGTGTGAACGGCGAGCTCTGCACCGGTGAGATTCGATGCACCTGCTACATAACTGATCTAAGAGGTCAACATGTCAACTGATACCTCAGACAAGCCCACAGACCAGGGACTCGTTCGGACGGCGCGGCGGGAGAAATTCAACTGTCCAGCATGTCTGTAATGCTGACGAAAGTCATAGTGGACCTGGAAGATCTTGCTGTAATGCATCGATCGATTACGGCAATTGAGTTGGTTACAAGAATCAGACGTCAAGAGATGGGTCGATTATCTTGACTTATCAGAGAGGGAATTAACTGCTAATCCACTAGCAAGACAGACTTGGAACGCGTTTGGGAAAAACCAGAGGATTTGGAGAATCGTAATTGGCAAAACAATGTCCGCATTGTTGGAATTCCTGAGCATGAGGAAGGTCGAGATATGGTGAAATTCCTAGACGAGCTCTTCCCGAGTCTGCTGGACATAACAGGCCATAAGATGGAAATCGAGCGAGCTCACAGAGTCCCGGCTCGGAGATTCAGGGAGGGAGACAGGCCCCGATCAATCCGATCCAATAAAGATCTTGTGTTACTCGAGGCGAGGAGTAAAGGAAAGCTCTCTTGGAAGAATCACAGCACTTTCCTGTTCCCAGACTTTGTGAATTCAACAAGAGAGAAACGTGATCGATTCAAGGAATGCAAGAAACTCTTACATCAATGGAAGGTCGAATTACTAAGGATGGCCGCAGAGACTTTACATGCCCACAGCAAGCGATGTCCTTCATAGAGGCAATGGGGTGAGAAAGCCATTTGATGTTTCTCATGTGGCCCCCAAGTAAGCTTGACTCGCTGAACATACACTTGACTGTCTGAGGAAGCTGGGCACCATTTTGTTTCTTTTTGTGCTGGTTCCTCCTAGCGTCTGGAGTTTGTTTGGTGGAGTAACACTCCTTCAAGAAACTCTTGCATCGACGGAGGTCACTGATGTTTCTGGTCAAACTGAGAATACTACTAATAGTACTGTTTTTGGGAGTAGCACACACCCCCCTAAAGCAGCAGATACTCTGGGAGGGGTGATTACTGCTTTTGGGAAAGGTCATGAGGCATCAGTGAGTCTGAGGAGTGGAGCTTTAACTTCTATCAAGACATTATGGAGAAAGATTTAAACTTGGTATTGGAGGAGGGGGTGTGGGATAGGATCCTAAAATGCATCAAGTCTGTATCTAGGGATGCAAGGGAGCGTCTTATGCAATTGAACATTTGACATCGATTATATTGGACCCCCTCTAGATTGTATAGGCTTGGTCTTAAAGACACACCCACCTGCTGGCAATGCCAATCAGAGGATGGGGACACAACCATGTTTTTAGGGGTGTGTTAAGATCCAAGAATTTAGGTTGCAAGTTCAGAGTTTTATGTGTGATGTATTGGGCACTCAAATTTTGGGATAATCACATATAAAATTGGGTTCTGATCAGTCACACTAATGAAAGGCAAATTATTTTATGGGGATGGATGTCGGATGGAGTGCCTTCATTTTCGGAGTGGTGTGTGGAAATTGGGAGGGTGGCTGCTTTCGAGGAGGTGTAAGTAGAAGGCTGGAGTTTTGGGACTTATTTCTTAAGAAATGGGGCAATTATTTTGCATTTCTGGGGGACTCTCGGGTAGGGGATGTGGAGAATGTAGTTTAGTTTAATTATGTATGTTTATTATAAATATATATATATGTTTTGTGTGTGTGTGTTTTTATGTGGGACCACAGGGGTGTTTGTTGGGGGTCAGGGTGGGGTTGGTGAATGGGAAGGGATATTAGTGGGGCTTGAATGTGAAATGTTGATTCGTTGTATATGTGTTGGGTTTTTCTTTGTGGTGTATATACGTATGAATCAATACAAAATGTTCATTACATAAAAAATTAATATAAAAAACTAATGAAAGTCAACTGAGGTCAGATTCTGAATCACTTGCAGCAGAATTACAACAGTGTCATGAACTTTATCAGCCATTCTGCTTTCGAAAGATTTTAACCAACCAGCTCCAAGGTGAATCACAACATTAGAAACTTTAATTTGAAGTAAATAAATAGACTGTGTACTTAAAGTCTTTAATGATGGAATAAAATACAAACCCATGAAGCATTGGGAATGATGGAAAATGTTCAAACTATTGATTTTAATTAGTTGTTTATTAGTAAAGAAACCATATACTGCGCAATTTTCATATATATAAATATATCAGTAGTTTGATAGTGTAGGGAGAGCAACTCGATGGCATCATTCACAGTGCATCATGGGAGTGGGCGGAGCTTCAGTGCTCTTCTCTGATTGGTGGATGATTGGTTGTGTAGTTCTTCACCAGGAATTCCACTATTAACATGATATTTAACTAATGAAGTTGAAATAACACAGACTGATGTCTTCAACAGAAGCATAAACCATTGATGAATAACCTCAGAGCTCACGGACAGTCTCTCTATAAAGGTTTATAAATGATTGTTAGATATCTAATCCCATACGGAGAATATATATACTTCCGGAGCCCGACTGATGCACTCTATAGTTCATGATTAAAACATGCTGTGCTTTAGTCAGGCTTCTGTAAAGAAGAGGAAAGTGTTGTGTGATATAGTTTCTTTAGGTTAGAGAAATACTCTCGTGTGACATCACTGCACATGTGACCGCGTTCATTAGAACAGAGGCGCTGTGCCGTTTGTCATTATCTGCAGCCTCACAAACACCACAAAATATCATCACTGCCACAGAATGAATGTGTCACGGTACATCAGCAGCACGGAGCAGTTGTGAGCGGACAGACACACGTGTGGTTACACAGGTTTGGCCTCGAGTCTGTGATCTGGGGAACTTCACACAACTGGTGTGAATATCTCACTGTCTGCGTTAAAATGCTGCTCATGCAAAAAGTGCCTCGCGACACGAACGTTGGGTGTGAACGCTGAACTTGGTGTTCTTCTGTTATATTTTAAAAAGAACATGAGGCTGAAGTTTCACTCTTTTGGTTGCTAAAAACTCATATTCCCATGTTGAAATGTGTCTGACTGCAACACATGACCCCAGTGACCCGTGCGGAGGCCGGACCTCACCCTTGAAATACTTCTTTCCAGCATTTTTCTGTCTAAGAGGAAGTTTGATTTATGATTCACTTCAGGAATTCCACTCAAAGGACTCCAGTATGTTCCGCAGCGCTGAAGTTTTACTGATTTTAAAAGTGACTCTCAACAATCCTGCAGTGAGCGTCTGTTTATTTTCACCAGTGCAGAAACAGATTCACATTCAGGTTTGGTTTTGTGTGTGTGTGTGTGTGTGAGGAAAGACAGTCATCCAGGATTCCCAGCGCAGGGTAAATCCTAATCCTGGACACATTCCCAATCATTGCGTGCAGGACGGCGGGTCCCTGCTGCCCATCTACATGCAAATGCATCCAATGGGAGCCCTGCGCACCCCTCCACACTTACACAGAGAATCAAATGTTTATACTGAAGAGAATAGTGTCTGTGAAATATCCGTTTACTAACACGCACAACACACAACAACACACATCAACACACAATCACACAACACGTCAACACACATCAAGACACACCACACACACGTCAACACACACAACACACACCAACACACACCACACACAACAACACACAACAACACACACAACAACACACAACAACACACACAACAACACACAACAACACACATCAACACACAATCACACAACACGTCAACACACATCAACACACACCAACACACACCACACACACGTCAACACACACAACACACACCAACACACACCACACACAACAACACACACAACAACACACATCAACACACGTCAACACATACAACACACACCACACACAACAACACACACAACAACACACATCAACACACAATCACACAACACGTCAACACACAACAACACACACACCACACACAACAACACACAACAACACACAACAACACACACAACAACACACATCAACACACGTCAACACATACAACACACACCACACACAACAACACACACAACAACACACATCAACACACAATCACACAACACGTCAACACACAACAACACACACACCACACACAACAACACACAACAACACACACAACAACACACAACAACACACACAACACACACCAACACACACCACACACAACAACACACAACAACACACGTCAACAACACAACAACACACACAACAACACACAACAACACACATCAACACACAATCACACAACACGTCAACACACATCAACACACACCAACACACACCACACACACGTCAACACACACAACACACACCAACACACACCACACACAACAACACACAACAACACACACAACAACACACATCAACACACGTCAACACATACAACACACACCACACACAACAACACACACAACAACACACATCAACACACAATCACACACACCACACACACTAACACAACAACACACATCAACACACAACACACACCAACACACAACAACACACATCAACACACAACAACACACACCACACACAACAACACACATCAACACACAACAACACACAACAACACACACCAAAACACACCACACACAACAACACACACCGACACACACCACACACAACAACACACACCAACACACACCACACACAACAACACACAACAACACACACAACAACACACAACAACACACATCAACACACAATCACACAACACGTCAACACACATCAACACACACCAACACACACCACACACACGTCAACACACACAACACACACCAACACACACCACACACAACAACACACAACAACACACGTCAACAACACAACAACACACACAACAACACACAACAACACACATCAACACACAATCACACAACACGTCAACACACATCAACACACACCAACACACACCACACACACGTCAACACACACAACACACACCAACACACACCACACACAACAACACACAACAACACACACAACAACACACATCAACACACGTCAACACATACAACACACACCACACACAACAACACACACAACAACACACATCAACACACAATCACACACACCACACACACTAACACAACAACACACATCAACACACAACACACACCAACACACAACAACACACATCAACACACAACAACACACACCACACACAACAACACACATCAACACACAACAACACACAACAACACACACCAAAACACACCACACACAACAACACACACCGACACACACCACACACAACAACACACACCAACACACACCACACACAACAACACACAACAACACACACAACAACACACAACAACACACATCAACACACAATCACACAACACGTCAACACACATCAACACACACCAACACACACCACACACACGTCAACACACACAACACACACCAACACACACCACACACAACAACACACGTCAACAACACAACACCACACACAACAACACACAACAACACACATCAACACACAATCACACAACACGTCAACACACATCAACACACACCAACACACACCACACACACGTCAACACACACAACACACACCAACACACACCACACACAACAACACACAACAACACACACAACAACACACATCAACACACGTCAACACACACAACACACACCACACACGTCAACACATACAACACACACCACACACAACAACACACACAACAACACACATCAACACACAACAACACACATCAACACACAATCACACACACCACACACACTAACACAACAACACACACCAACACACAACAACACACAACAACACACACCACACACAACAACACACATCAACACACAACAACACACAACAACACACACCAAAACACACCACACACAACAACACACACCGACACACACCACACACAACAACACACACCAACACACACCACACACAACAACACGTCAACACACACTAACACACACATCAACACACAACAACACACATCAACACACAACAACACACGTCAACACACACTAACACACGTCAACACACACTAATACACACTAACACACATCAACACACACCAACACACAACAACACACAACAACACACGTCAACACACACTAACACACGTCAACACACACTAATACACACTAACACACATCAACACACACCAACACACACCACACACCAACACACAATCACACACACCACACACACTAACACACATCAACACACACTAATACACACTAACACACATCAACACACACTAACATACACCACACACACTAACACACATCAACACACACCCACACACACGTTTGTGTAACACTCACTGATCGTCATAGACAGAAATATTCTGCATGTTTGATCAGTTCTGCTCGTGAGCTCTGACACTGAAGAATTGATCTTCTGTTTTCTGGCTGCAGGTCTCATTATAGAGAAGACTATAAAGCCCATATTTCATGAAATCAGCGATCACTGCCGGCATATATTCTTGGTTGTTCTTCATTCAGCTTCACAATTCTCTTCATGAAGCCGTCGATATGATCGCGCAGAAGGCTGCTGGGGGTTAGGGTTA
>NC_068317.1:30715213-30732713 GCF_025860055.1 Xyrauchen texanus
CCAAGATGGCCACACTACAAAATTACACACAAACACACAACATATATAAAACATTCCAGAAAGTCAGAGCACAACATTCATCATAAATCAAGTAAAACAACAACATGATTCAATCATTGTACACTGTAGTACATTTTTAAATACATTCAAAGGAGGAATTGTTTCTAGAGGGACAGTAGCTTGAAATTCATTCCACAGCCATGGGGCATAGTAGGAGAAAGATGATTTTCCATGCTCTGAATGTACCCTAGGTACTACTAATTTAATCCCATTAGATGATCTAGTGCTATAGTTCTTTCTACATAAACATAGAAGACTAGTAATGTAATTTGGAAACAGACCCATCAATGTCTTTACAATAAATACTAACATATGGGATTTCCTTCTTTGATATAAAGAGGACCAACCCAAATAGTTGTACAACAAACAATGATGCGTACGTGAACAAGAATTTGTTATAAAACGCAGTGCAGCATGATAAACGCCATCCAGCCTTTTCAAAAGATATGTAGAAGCATGCATGTAAACAACATCACCATAGTCTAAAATAGGTAAAATAGTACTCTGTATTATTCTCTTTCTAGCTGTAAAGGAAACACATTATTTTCCCGAAAAAGAAAACCCAATCTTGGTTTAAGCCTTTTCACCAAGTAATTAATGTGAACATCAAAGGCTAACTTCTCATCGAGCCATATTCCTAAGTATTTATAAGTTGGTACTCTTTCTATTTGTAAACCCTCAATAGTCAGAATAGGCATAACAGTAGACATAGAACGGCTACGTGTAAAAAGAATATACTTCGTTTTATTTACATTTAAAACTAATTTTAGTTTCAACAAAGTAAGCTGAAACGTATAAAAAGAATCCTTAAGAATTTCAATAGCCTGAGACACAGAGGATGCAGTGGAATAAATAATTGTATCGTCAGCATAAAAATGTAGCTTTGCCGATTGTATTCCCTGCCCCAATTCATTAATAAAAATAGAAAAAAGAAGGGGTGCCAACAAAGAACCTTGCGGGACACCCTTCGTGACTATTAACATAGATGAGGTATAATTATCTACAGCAACACATTGAGTTCTATCCGATAAATAATTTTTAAACCAACTCACAGCCGAATTATCGAGGCCTACACTTTTAAGCCTCTGTAACAGTAAGACATGATCCACTAAATCAAACGCTTTTGTCAAATCAACAAATAAGGCTGCACAATGTTGTCTATTATCGAGAGCCGTGATTAAATCATTAGTGACTAATGTAGTAGCTGTTATCGTACTATGGCCTGCTCTAAATCCTGACTGAAATGTGTTCAAAATATTATGACTAAGTAGATATTCTTTCATTTGATCATTTATAATAGATTCAAAAACTTTAGCTAAAACCGGTAATTTAGAAATCGGACGATAATTATTCAAATCGGAAGGATCGCCTCCTTTTAATAAAGGCATAACCATAGCCGATTTCCAAGATGGCGGAATTACATTAGTGGATAGACTCAGGTTGAAAATCGATGCAATAGGTTCAGCAATAATATCTGCAGACAATTAAAAAAAAATTGGTTCAATTTGGTCAGACCCGCCTGATTTCTTACAATCTAAATTTAGGAGTAGATTATGAACTTGGGACGGCAATACAGGGGCAAAAGAAAATAAAACTGATTCACTATTAGTCAAGTCATCAGTTCTCTGTTCATCAATGACCAGCGAATTGTCTGTTATCGAACTAGCTGAAATAAAATGACTATTAAACGTATTAACAATATCAGCCTTGTCTGTAATCAATCTTTGATTCAATTTTAAAACTTTTGGAAGATTAGTAGATGTAATTGATCCTATAAGAGATTTCGTTAGTTTCCAAAATTTAGAAGGACAATTCATGTTATCATTAATCAGATTTAAATAATACTGACTCTTCGAACTTTTTATTAATTTTGTACACTTATTTCGTAATAATCTATATTGAGACCAGTCCTCCTCACCATTTGTTTTCTTTGCTTTAGACCAAGCCACATTTCCACAAGCCATCATATTTGCTCTTTGAAGTCAGTACATCAAAAAATTCTAAATCCTCGGGCTCTGGAGATATTAAAAGATAGTTACGGGCTCAAGCCGAAACCTCTGACGGGCCTGTGGACCAGGGAATCCAGCCTCAACTGTCCAACATGTTTGTGATGCTGATGAAAGTTGTTGTTGACTTAGAAGATCTCGCTGTAATACGTCGATCGATTACGGCGATGGAAACAAGAGAGTTGGTTACAAGAGTGGCAGATCTTCAGAAGCGGATTGATTATCTGGAGTCATCGGAGAGGGAATTATCTGATAATCCGCTGGTGACCAAAGTTGATTTGGAACACGTTCTTGAAAAACTGGAAGATCTTGAAAATAAGAGCCGACGAATTAACATCCGAATTGTTGGAATTCCTGAGGATGAGTAGGGAAGGGATATGATGAAATTCCTAGACGAACCCTTCCCGAGTCTGCTCGACATAACAGGCCATAAAATGGAAATTGAGCGAGCTCACAGAGGACACAGGCCGCGATCAATCCTGGCCAAATTCCTGCGATCATCCGATAAAAGCGAGGCGAGGAGCATAGGAAAGCTTTCTTGGAAGAATCACAAATTCTTTTTGTTACCATACTTTGTGAATTTGACAAGAGAGAAACATGATCGATTCAAGGAGTGCAAGAAACTCTTACATCAATGGAAGATTGCTTTGGCACTGCGGCCTTCCTTAGTATTTATACTCCAGGAATATCAAAGTATTTTTATGCCCCAAGCAAGTACTGAGTAACCCATTTGGTGTTTCTCATTTGAGTGGATTGACTCGCTGTACTTACTCTTGGCTGTCTGAGGAAGATGGGCACCATTTTTGTGGAATAACACTCCTTCAAGAAACTTTTGCATTGAATGAAGATCGCTTTTACACTGAAGTTCCCGGCCAGTGATAAGGATGGCAGCAAAATATCTACATGCCTACAACAAGCGATGTCTTTTATAGAGTTGATGGACTGAGGAAATCATGGTGTGTTTCTTATGTGGCGTCTGAGTCAACTTGACCCATTAAATATACACTTT
Organism: Xyrauchen texanus; assembly: GCF_025860055.1. NCBI lineage: Eukaryota > Metazoa > Chordata > Actinopteri > Cypriniformes > Catostomidae > Xyrauchen > Xyrauchen texanus. The sequence goes on from NC_068317.1 coordinate 30,718,289, forward strand.
CTATACTATACATTGTATATACACTATATCAAATAGACTGTCCGAGGAACCTGTTTTGTTTTGTTTCTTCCGCCTATCGGCTGGAGTTTGTTTTGGGGAGGAACACTACTTCTGGACAGTTGTGGATGAATCTGCAGTCAATAGAAGGCATAAGCACAAAATTACATTTTCTGTAATGTAATTTTGCCTCACAAAATGTGTGTAGAAACACCGGGCTTGAGCAATCCGACGGCAGAGCTGCGAAGGGTTAAAGCACATGTTTTTCTTTTTTCTGTTTGTTTGGTTTGGGGGGAAGTTCAGTGTTTGATTGTTGCTCTAATGTTGGAATGTGGTCTTTGTAATCTTGTTTTTGACGCTCAATTTTTTTTTCAATTATATCAAAATGTCAAATGTTAATATTAGTGGATTATCTCTCTCCTTGTGGAAGGGGTTGGGCACCCCATAAAAGAAGGGAAGTTATTTCTCTTCTTAAGCGTAAGAAATATGATATAGTGTTTCTTCAAGAAATGCATCTTTCCCCGCAGGAAGCTGAAAAATTTGGGCAGATATGGGGTGGAGATGTGTTCTTTCGTGCTGGCTCAAGTAAGAGCAGGGGAGTCATTACATTGATAAATAAACATCAACAGTTCAAATGTATCAAACAGATTAAAGATACATTGATTATTGTTTTGCAGAAATTCAGGGGCAAAGGTTGATTTTGGCTAATATTTATGCACCTAATGCTGATGATCGGGGCTTTTTTATAGATCTTGAAGGGATGTTGCAAGCCGCTGGCACCCCTCATGATATAATATTGGGAGGAGACTTTAATCTATTGATGGATTCAGTCCTTGATCATAGTGAAGCAAAAGTGTGTAAGTCCCCTACAGCAACACTGATGCTTCACAGGATGTGTACAAATCTTGTTCTTACAGATATTTGGAGACTTTTGAACCCATATGGTAGAGACTCTTTCATCCGTCCAGAAGATTTATTCTAGAATATATATATATATATATATATATATATATATATATATATATATATATATATATATATATATATATATCTAAGTCCCTCATTTCATCTGTTGTTGATTGCTGAATTGGAAACATCTCAGTCTCAGATCACGCTCTGATGAGTTTAGAGGTGTTGCCACATCCGGAGAAAAGGAAATCATATAGTTGTGCTTTAATGTATCCCTTTTGCAAAATCCTGAATTCCAACAAATGTTAATGGCTGAAATCAGTGTTTATATGGAGGCCAACTGGTCCTCAGTGTCCACTGTGGGCGTGGTTTGGGAGGCACTTAAGGTGGTTCTTAGGGGTCGGATCATACAGTACGCCTCATTCACCAAAAACCCCAAAAAACAAGAACTCGTGGAGTTGGAAGGGAATATTAAAAGTGCCGAGGCAGTGCTGAAGTGCTGAATGTCGTCTGATGGCCTCAGAGAATTTACATGATTGAACTACAGATATAACACTATGTTGTCGCGGAAGGTGGAGTTTAGTTTTTTCAGGGCAAGACAGTAATACTTTGAGTCGGGGGACAAAGCAGGGAAGCTTTTGGCTAGATATATAAAACAGAGTCTTTTTCTACCATTCCCTCATTGAAATCTGCTGGTGATTAAATATTTACCTCTTTAATATTAATAATGCTTTTAAAGAATCTTTATAGTTCCATGTCTCCATCTACTGATGAAGATATTAGAAACTTTGTGGAATCATTAGAACTTCCTAAACTGACGAATGATCTTGATTCTGAGATAAACTTGGAGGAGTTTGGTGAGGTAATTAAGGCCTTTTCTACAGGCAAGGCTCTGGGGCCAGATGGCTTTGCTGCTGAGTTTTTTAGCTCTTATGCTACAGAACTGGCTCCACTTTTGTTAGAAGTTTATACAGAATCATTAAAGAACGGGATTATCTTTTTAAGATTTTGGAAATATACAGGTTCGAGAATAATATTATTGGATGGATTTTGGAAATATACGGGTTCGGGAATACTTTTATTGGATGGATTAAGTTACCTTATAGACACCCGGTAGCAGCGGTACAAACAAATGGATTAATTTCAGATGATTTTACTCTGGATTGGGGCACCAGCAGGGTTACCCATTATTGTTCTGACTTGCACTGGAACCATTGGCAGCCGCAATAAGAGAGGAGGATAATTTTCCAGGGGTGATGGCGGGAGGTGTGGCACATAAGCTTTTGCTTTACGTGGATGATATTTTATTATTCGTCTCTGACCCCACTAGATCTATGCCTTATTAATTCCTTTTCTAAGTTCAAAGGATACAGAGTTAATTGGTCTAAATACGAAGCTTTGGTACACTAATGCAGTACAGTGAATTACAGTGATGCAGTACAGTGAATTACACTGATGCAGTACAGTGAAATACAGTGATTCAGTACAGTGAATTACACTGATGCAGTACAGTGAAATACACTAATGCAGTACAGTGAATTACACTGATGCAGTACAGTGTATTACACTGATGCAGTACAGTGAATTACAGTGATGCAGAACAGTGAATTACACTGATGCAGTACAGTGAATTACAGTGATGCAGTACAGTGAAATACACTAATGCAGTACAGTGAATTACAGTGATGCAGTACAGTGAATTACACTGATGCAGTACAGTGAATTACAGTGATGCAGTACAGTGAAATACACTAATGCAGTACAGTGAAATACACTGATGCAGTACAGTGAATTACAGTGATGCAGTACAGTGAAATACACTAATGCAGTACAGTGTATTACACTGATGCAGTACAGTGAAATACACTGATGCAGTACAGTGAAATACACTAATGCAGTACAGTGAAGTACAGTGATGCAGTACAGTGAACTACAGTGATGCAGTACAGTGAAATACACTGATGCAGTACAGTGAATTACAGTGATGCAGTACACTGAAATACACTAATGCTGTACAGAGTATTACACTGATGCAGTACAGTGAATTACACTAATGCAGTACAGTGAATTACACTAATGCAGTACAGTGAAATACACTGATGCAGTACAGTGAATTACAGTGATGGAGTACAGTGAAATACACTAATGCTGTACAGTGTATTACACTGATGCAGTACAGTGAAATACACTAATGCAGTAGAGTGTATTACACTTATGCAGTACAGTGAATTACACTGATGAAGCACAGTGAATTACAGTGATGCAGTACAGTGAAATACACTGATGCAGTACAGTGAATTACAGTGATGCAGTACAGTGAATTACACTGATGCAGTACAGTGAAATACACTAATGCAGTACAGTGAAGTACAGTGATGCAGTACAGTGAACTACAGTGATGCAGTACAGTGAAATACACTGATGCAGTACAGTGAATTACAGTGATGCAGTACACTGAAATACACTAATGCTGTACAGAGTATTACACTGATGCAGTACAGTGAATTACACTAATGCAGTACAGTGAATTACACTAATGCAGTACAGTGAAATACACTAATGCAGTACAGTGAAATACACTGATGCAGTACAGTGAATTACAGTGATGGAGTACAGTGAAATACACTAATGCTGTACAGTGTATTACACTGATGCAGTACAGTGAAATACACTAATGCAGTAGAGTGTATTACACTTATGCAGTACAGTGAATTACACTGATGAAGCACAGTGAATTACAGTGATGCAGTACAGTGAAATACACTGATGCAGTACAGTGAATTACAGTGATGCAGTACAGTGAATTACACTGATGCAGTACAGTGAATTACAGTGATGCAGTACAGTGAATTACAGTGATGCAGCACAGTGAATTACAGTGATGCAGTACAGTGAAATACACTGATGCAGTACAGTGAAATACACCGATGCAGTACAGTGAAATACATTGATGCAATACAGTGAATTACACTGATGCATTGTAGTACTCTGATCTAGTACAGTGAAGTACACTAAGAGACACAGTTTGCAGTACAGTGAAGTACACTGATCTAGTGCAGTAAAGTATGCTGATGCAGTACAATGAAATATGCTGATACAGTACAGTGAATTGCACTGATCCATTGTAGTACTCTGATCTAGTACAGTGAAGTGCACTGATCTAAAACAGTGAAGTAAGCTGATGCAGTACAATGAAATATGCTGATACAGTACAGTGAAGTACACTGATCTAGTACAATGAAGTATGCTGATGCAGTACAATTACAATTTTTTCGATTGCTAAACGACAGTGAGCACAACTGGAGCTACATGTGCAAAACTCTAACTACAGTCTGCACTACCAACAGTCACCTGAGCTAAACAGTTCACATCACCTGCAAAACTCATTCCAAGCAACAAAACTCTTAACACGTGGCTCAAAACGCTAAAAACACTATACACAACCCTCACTGAGACAACACACACTGTCACTCAAACATTATACACAACCCTCACTGAGATAACACACACCGTCACTCACACACTATACACAACCCTCACTGAGACAACACACACTGTCACTCACACACTATACACAACCCTCACTGAGATAACACACACTGTCACTCACACACTATACACAACCCTCACTGAGATAACACACACTGTCACTCAGACACTATACACAACCCTCACTGAGATAACACACACCGTCACTCACACACTATACACAACCCTCACTGAGACAACACACACTGTCACTCAAACATTATACACAACCCTCACTGAGATAACACACACTGTCACTCAGACACTATACACAACCCTCACTGAGATAACACACACCGTCACTCACACACTATACACAACCCTCACTGAGACAACACACACTGTCACTCAAACACTATACACAACCCTCACTGAGATAACACACACCGTCACTCACACACTATACACAACCCTCACTGAGACAACACACACTGTCACTCAAACATTATACACAACCCTCACTGAGATAACACACACCGTCACTCACACACTATACACAACCCTCACTGAGATAACACACACTGTCACTCAGACACTATACACAACCCTCACTGAGATAACACACACCGTCACTCAAACACTATACACAACCCTCACTGAGACAACACACACTGTCACTCAAACACTATACACAACCCTCACTGATATAACACACACCGTCACTCAAACACTATACACAACCCTCACTGATATAACACACACCGTCACTCACACACTATACACAACCCTCACTGATATAACACACACTGTCACTCACACACTATACACAACCCTCACTGATATAACACACACTGTCACTCAAACACTATACACAACCCTCACTGAGATAACACACACTGTCACTCACACACTATACACAACCCTCACTGAGACAACACACACTGTCACTCAAACACTATACACAACCCTCACTGATATAACACACACTGTCACTCACACACTATACACAACCCTCACTGATATAACACACACTGTCACTCAAACACTATACACAACCCTCACTGATATAACACACACTGTCACTCAAACACTATACACAACCCTCACTGATATAACACACACTGTCACTCAAACACTATACACAACCCTCACTGAGATAACACACTGTCACTCACACACTATACACAACCCTCACTGAGATAACACACACCGTCACTCACACACTATACACAACCCTCACTGATATAACACACACTGTCACTCACACACTATACACAACCCTCACTGAGACAACACACACCGTCACTCAAACACTATACACAACCCTCACTGAGATAACACACACTCACACACTATACACAACCCTCACTGAGATAACACACACTCACACACTATACACAACCCTCACTGAGATAACACACACTGTCACTCAAACACTATACACAACCCTCACTGAGACAACACACACCGTCACTCAAACACTATACACAACCCTCACTGAGATAACACACACTCACACACTATACACAACCCTCACTGAGATAACACACACTGTCACTCAAACACTATACACAACCCTCACTGAGACAACACACACCGTCACTCAAACACTATACACAACCCTCACTGAGATAACACACACTCACACACTATACACAACCCTCACTGAGATAACACACACTGTCACTCACACACTATACACAACCCTCACTGAGACAACACACACCGTCACTCAAACACTATACACAACCCTCACTGAGATAACACTCACACACTATACACAACCCTCACTGAGATAACACACACTCACACACTATACACAACCCTCACTGAGATAACACACACTGTCACTCAAACACTATACACAACCCTCACTGAGATAACACACACTGTCACTCAAACACTATACACAACCCTCACTGAGATAACACACACTGTCACTCAAACATTATACACAACCCTCACTGATATAACACACACTGTCACTCACACACTATACACAACCCTCACTGAGACAACACACACTGTCACTCACACACTGTACACAACCCTCACTGAGATAACACACACTCACACACTATACACAACCCTCACTGAGATAACACACACTGTCACTCAAACACTATACACAACCCTCACTGAGATAACACACACCGTCACTCACACACTATACACAACCCTCACTGAGATAACACACACTGTCACTCACACACTATACACAACCCTCACTGAGATAACACACACTGTCACTCAAACACTATACACAACCCTCACTGAGATAACACACACTGTCACTCAAACATTATACACAACCCTCACTGAGATAACACACACTGTCACTCAAACACTATACACAACCCTCACTGAGATAACACACACCGTCACTCACACACTATACACAACCCTCACTGAGATAACACACACTGTCACTCAAACACTATACACAACCCTCACTGAGATAACACACACCGTCACTCACACACTATACACAACCCTCACTGAGATAACACACACTCACACACTATACACAACCCTCACTGAGATAACACACACCGTCACTCACACACTATACACAACCCTCACTGATATAACACACACCGTCACTCACACACTATACACAACCCTCACTGAGATAACACACACTGTCACTCACACACTATACACAACCCTCACTGATATAACACACACCGTCACTCACACACTATACACAACCCTCACTGATATAACACACACTGTCACTCACACACTATACACAACCCTCACTGAGATAACACACACTGTCACTCACACACTATACACAACCCTCACTGAGATAACACACACTGTCACTCACACACTATACACAACCCTCACTGATATAACACACACCGTCACTCACACACTATACACAACCCTCACTGATATAACACACACTGTCACTCACACACTATACACAACCCTCACTGAGATAACACACACTGTCACTCACACACTATACACAACCCTCACTGATATAACACACACCGTCACTCAAACATTATACACAACCCTCACTGATATAACACACACTGTCACTCACACACTATACACAACCCTCACTGAGACAACACACACTGTCACTCACACACTGTACACAACCCTCACTGAGATAACACACACTCACACACTATACACAACCCTCACTGAGATAACACACACTGTCACTCAAACACTATACACAACCCTCACTGAGATAACACACACTGTCACTCACACACTATACACAACCCTCACTGAGATAACACACACTGTCACTCACACACTATACACAACCCTCACTGAGATAACACACACTGTCACTCAAACACTATACACAACCCTCACTGAGATAACACACACTGTCACTCAAACATTATACACAACCCTCACTGAGATAACACACACTGTCACTCAAACACTATACACAACCCTCACTGAGATAACACACACCGTCACTCACACACTATACACAACCCTCACTGAGATAACACACACCTGTCACTCACACACTATACACAACCCTCACTGAGATAACACACACTCGTCACTCACACACATTATACACAACCCTCACTGAGATAACACACACTGTCACTCACAACACTATACACAACCCTCACTGAGATAACACACACTGTCACTCACACACTATACACAACCCTCACTGAGATAACACACACTGTCACTCACACACTATACACAACCCTCACTGAGATAACACACACGTCACTCACACACTATACACAACCCTCACTGATATAACACACACTGTCACTCACACACTATACACAACCCTCACTGAGATAACACACACTGTCACTCACACACTATACACAACCCTCATTGATATAACACACACCGTCACTCACACACTATACACAACCCTCACTGATATAACACACACTGTCACTCACACACTATACACAACCCTCACTGAGATAACACACACTGTCACTCACACACTATACACAACCCTCACTGAGACAACACACACTGTCACTCAAACACTATACACAACCCTCACTGAGATAACACACACTGTCACTCAAACACTATACACAACCCTCACTGAGATAACACACACTGTCACTCAAACACTATACACAACCCTCACTGAGATAACACACACTGTCACTCAAACACTATACACAACCCTCACTGAGATAACACACACTGTCACTCAAACATTATACACAACCCTCACTGATATAACACACACTGTCACTCACACACTATACACAACCCTCACTGAGACAACACACACTGTCACTCACACACTGTACACAACCCTCACTGAGATAACACACACTCACACACTATACACAACCCTCACTGAGATAACACACACTGTCACTCAAACACTATACACAACCCTCACTGAGATAACACACACTGTCACTCAAACATTATACACAACCCTCACTGATATAACACACACTGTCACTCACACACTATACACAACCCTCACTGAGACAACACACACTGTCACTCACACACTGTACACAACCCTCACTGAGATAACACACACACTCACACACTATACACAACCCTCACTGAGATAACACACACTCACACACTATACACAACCCTCACTGAGATAACACACACTGTCACTCAAACACTATACACAACCCTCACTGAGATAACACACACTGTCACTCAAACACTATACACAACCCTCACTGAGATAACACACACTGTCACTCAAACACTATACACAACCCTCACTGAGACAACACACACTGTCACTCAAACACTATACACAACCCTCACTGAGACAACACACACTGTCACTCAAACACTATACACAACCCTCACTGAGATAACACACACTGTCACTCAGACACTATACACAACCCTCACTGATATAACACACACTGTCACTCACACACTATACACAACCCTCACTGAGACAACACACACTGTCACTCAAACACTATACACAACCCTCACTGAGATAACACACACGTCACTCAACACTATACACAACCCTCACTGAGACAACACACACTGTCACTCAAACACTATACACAACCCTCACTGAGACAACACACACTGTCACTCAAACACTATACACAACCCTCACTGAGACAACACACACTGTCACTCAAACACTATACACAACCCTCACTGAGATAACACACACTGTCACTCAAACATTATACACAACCCTCACTGATATAACACACACTGTCACTCACACACTATACACAACCCTCACTGAGACAACACACACCGTCACTCAAACACTATACACAACCCTCACTGAGATAACACACACTCACACACTATACACAACCCTCACTGAGATAACACACACTCACACACTATACACAACCCTCACTGAGATAACACACACTCACACACTATACACAACCCTCACTGAGATAACACACACTGTCACTCAAACACTATACACAACCCTCACTGAGATAACACACACTGTCACTCAAACACTATACACAACCCTCACTGAGATAACACACACTGTCACTCAAACACTATACACAACCCTCACTGAGATAACACACACTGTCACTCAAACATTATACACAACCCTCACTGATATAACACACACTGTCACTCACACACTATACACAACCCTCACTGAGACAACACACACTGTCACTCACACACTGTACACAACCCTCACTGAGATAACACACACTCACACACTATACACAACCCTCACTGAGATAACACACACTGTCACTCAAACACTATACACAACCCTCACTGAGATAACACACACTGTCACTCAAACATTATACACAACCCTCACTGATATAACACACACTGTCACTCACACACTATACACAACCCTCACTGAGACAACACACACTGTCACTCACACACTGTACACAACCCTCACTGAGATAACACACACTCACACACTATACACAACCCTCACTGAGATAACACACACTCACACACTATACACAACCCTCACTGAGATAACACACACTGTCACTCAAACACTATACACAACCCTCACTGAGATAACACACACTGTCACTCAAACACTATACACAACCCTCACTGAGATAACACACACTGTCACTCAAACACTATACACAACCCTCACTGAGACAACACATACTGTCACTCAAACACTATACACAACCCTCACTGAGACAACACACACTGTCACTCAAACACTATACACAACCCTCACTGAGATAACACACACTGTCACTCAAACATTATACACAACCCTCACTGATATAACACACACTGTCACTCACACACTATACACAACCCTCACTGAGACAACACACACCGTCACTCAAACACTATACACAACCCTCACTGAGATAACACACACTCACACACTATACACAACCCTCACTGAGACAACACACACTGTCACTCAAACACTATACACAACCCTCACTGAGACAACACACACTGTCACTCAAACACTATACACAACCCTCACTGAGACAACACACACTGTCACTCAAACACTATACACAACCCTCACTGAGATAACACACACTGTCACTCAAACATTATACACAACCCTCACTGATATAACACACACTGTCACTCACACACTATACACAACCCTCACTGAGACAACACACACCGTCACTCAAACACTATACACAACCCTCACTGAGATAACACACACTCACACACTATACACAACCCTCACTGAGATAACACACACTCACACACTATACACAACCCTCACTGAGATAACACACACTGTCACTCAAACACTATACACAACCCTCACTGAGATAACACACACCGTCACTCAGAACACACTTAGAGTAAAAACACTAGCATCAAACACTAATACACAAAATACAAACTTTTCATCTTTACAGTTTGAACAATTTCAGTGACTTCATACAAAGTCATATTTTCTTAAAGAAAAGAGTGACATTCTTTCACATGATTTATTTACATTTTTACAACATAACAATTCTTTAAGGTAAATGAAAATTAGCAGTTTGCTTCAATAGTCTGTAGTAATTTACGGAATTACTGTAATGAGAAAAAAAGGTAGAAACTAAAAGTACATACTGTAATTCCAACAAATAATTGAGGGGCTAATCCTGCCTCTCTCTAGCATCAGGCCACTCCCTGCAACCCTTCTCCCTCCATGAACCTGTCTTCAGCAGTTCCATTTCCAAAATTAGTCTTTCTGAGCTCTACCTATATATATATATATATATATATATATATATATATATATGTGTGTGTGTGTGTGTGTGTGTGTGTGTTCACTAACAAGTCTAAAACAAGACACCTGCTTAGCCTTTCAGCTGAAATTTATTCTGTTTTGAATGTGTGGTTCACAGTTTTGACAGCAGTGTGTTAGCATTTGAACAAAGTGCTGTAAATCCACAGTGTTGTGCAGGTTGTGGTTAAAGTCATGGGAGAAGTGTGTAGAGTGTTGAAAACTGTGTTCAAGCAATGAAAAACGAACTAGAGTTTGGTCCACATGAACTGCTGCTGTGCAGACTGTAGTTAGAGTTTTGCACATGTAGCTAGAGTTGTGCTCACTGTCGTTTAGCAATCGAAAAAAACTGTAAATATGCTGATACGGTACAGTGAAGTATGCTGATGCAGTACAATTAAATATGCTGATATGGTACAGTGAAGTACACTGATGTAGTATAGTGAAGTATGCTGATGCAGTACAATGAAATATGCTGATATGGTACAGTGAAGTACACTGATGTAGTATAGTGAAGTATGCTGATGCAGTACAATTAAATATGCTGATATGGTACAGTGAAGTACACTGATGCAGTACAATGAAATATGCTGATACAGTACAGAGAAGTACACTGATGTAGTATAGTGAAGTATTCTGATGCAGTACAATGAAATATGCTGATATGGTACAGTGAAGTACACTGATGTAGTATAGTGAAGTATGCTGATGCAGTACAATTAAATATGCTGATATGGTACAGTGAAGTACACTGATGTAGTATAGTGAAGTATGCTGATGCAGTACAATTAAATATGCTGATATGGTACAGTGAAGTACACTGATGTAGCATAGTGAAGTATGCTGATGCAGTACAATGAAATATGCTGATATGGTACAGTGAAGTACACTGATGCAGTACAGTGAAGTACACTAAGAGACACAGTTTGCAGTACAGTGAAGTACACTGATCTAGTACAGTGAAGTATGCTGATGCAGTACAATGAAATATGCTGATACAATACAGTGAAGTACACTGATCTAGTACAGTGAAGTATGCTGATGCAGTACAATGAAATATGCTGATACAATACAGTGAAGTACACTGATCTAGTACAGTGAAGTATGCTGATGCAGTACAATGAAATATGCTGATGCAATACAGTGAAGTACACTGATCTAGTACAGTGAATTATGCTGATGCAGTACAATGAAATATGCTGATACAATACAGTGAAGTACACTGATCTAGTACGGTGAATTATGCTGATGCAGTACAATGAAATATGCTGATACAATACAGTGAAGTACACTGATCTAGTACAGTGAAGTATGCTGATGCAGTACAATGAAATATGCTGATACAATACAGTGAAGTACACTGATCTAGTACAGTGAAGTATGCTGATGCAGTACAATTAAATATGCTGATACAGTTCAGTGAAGTACACTGATGCAGTACAGTGAAGTACACTGATGCAGTGATGTGAAGTACACTAAGAGACACAGTTTGGAGTACAGTGAAGTACACTGATGCAGTACAGTGAAGTACACTGATCTAGTACAGTGAAGTACACTGATGCAGTACAGTGAAGTACACTAAGAGACACAGTTTGCAGTACAGTGAAGTACACTAAGAGACACAGTTTGCAGTACAGTGAAGTATACTGATCTAGTACAGTGAAGTACACTGATGCAGTACAGTGAAGTATGCTGATGCAGTACAATGAAATATGCTGATACAATACAGTGAAGTACACTGATCTAGTACAGTGAAGTATGCTGATGCAGTACAATTAAATATGCTGATACAGTTCAGTGAAGTACACTGATGCAGTACAGTGAAGTACACTGATGCAGTGATGTGAAGTACACTAAGAGACACAGTTTGGAGTACAGTGAAGTACACTGATGCAGTACAGTGAAGTACACTAAGAGACACAGTTTGCAGTACAGTGAAGTACACTAAGAGACACAGTTTGCAGTACAGTGAAGTATACTGATCTAGTACAGTGAAGTACACTGATGCAGTACAGTGAAGTACACTGATCTAGTACAGTGAAGTACACTGATGTAGTACAGTGAAGTACACTGATGCAATACAGTGAAGTACACTAAGAGACACAGTCTGCAGTACAGTGAAGTACACTGATCTAGTACAGTGAAGTATGCTGATGCAGTACAATGAAATATGCTGATACGGTACAGTGAAGTACACTGATGCAGTACAGTGAAGTACACTAAGAGACACAGTTTGCAGTACAGTGAAGTACACCGATCTAGTACAGTGAAGTATGCTGATGCAGTACAATGAAATATGTTGATACAATACAGTGAAGTACACTGATCTAGTACAGTGAAGTATGCTGATGCAGTACAATGAAATATGCTGATACAGTTCAGTGAAGTACACTGATGCAGTACAGTGAAGTACACTGATGCAGTACAGTGAATTACAGTGATGCAGTACAGTGAATTACACTGATGCAGTACAGTGAATTACAGTGATGCAGTGATGTGAAGTACACTAAGAGACACAGTTTGCAGAACAGTGAAGTACACTGATGCAGTACAGTGAAGTACACTGATCTAGTACAGTGAAGTACGCTGATGCAGTACAGTGAAGTACACTGATGCAGTACAGTGAAGTATACTGATCTAGTACAGTGAAGTACACTGATGCAGTACAGTGAAGTACACTAAGAGACACAGTTTTCAGTACAGTGAAGTACACTGATGCAGTACAGTGAAGTACACTGATCTAGTACAGTGAAGTACACTGATGCAGTACAGTGAAGTACACTGATGCAGTACAGTGAAGTACACTGATCTAGTACAGTGAAGTACACTGATGTAGTACAGTGAAGTACACTGATGCAGTGA
>NC_068317.1:30740213-30750213 GCF_025860055.1 Xyrauchen texanus
TAAATCTGTCAGTCATTGACAGAAAGTGATTCTGAAGAGGAATAAGATCTTTCAAAGTCAATCGATCCTCCAAACACTTTCAGTTTCATGTTTAATTACGAAACTCTTCTCATGTTTTAATCTCATGTTGTTCAGTAAAACTCATAAAACTGTGTAACTGCATGTGCATAGTTCAATAAAGTCTATCGTTCTGTTCATTTATTCCAGAATCATCTGTAAATGTGCCGAAATCTGCAGGTGACTGAACGTGTTATTACAGGTCATCAAACTGCAGCTGTGAGGTTTATAACTGTATTATAAAGGCATTGACTGCTGTTGTCACAAATAAATGTTAAATGAAGAAATGTTTTGTCCATATTTCTGCATCATAACTTCATGAACAAACTGTGATGACACATGCAGTAAATCTGTGATCTCATGAGGACAAGAGGTTTCTCACAGGAAGGCACAGTTATTCATCATCCATCAGCTTGAACTGTGAGAACACAAATATAGAATAAGAAGAGTTTTATAAAATGCTCTTACAAACATGAACTAAACGATGTTAATATAAGTCAATGTTAGGATACTTTTGGGATAAGGGCCAGCTGACTGTACATTAACCCTTACATGTGTAATGCTTTTGTTTCAATAGTATTTAAATGAGGAATTAAAGCTTAAGTGTGTCATTTCTGCACCACCGAATGGATTTAAAGGAATAGTTCACCCAAAAATGAAAATGTGCTGATAATTTACTCCCCCTCAGCCCATCCAAGATTTATCAGAGTTTCTGTCTTCATCAAAACAGAATTGAAGATTTTAGGATTTCATTTCAGGCCTCCTCCTTTAAACAATGCAAGTGAACCTACTTTGATGGTCCAAAATGTACATTTAGTGTTCATCACAATAATCACATGACTCCTGACTCCTCCTACATGCGTGACCTCACCAACGAGCTTACGTCATTCCTCTCATGAGCGCGCATCACAGAGATGTACAGAAGCGAACGATTGTAGTTAAAAAGTATATAAGTATTGCTTTTTTTTAAACAGCTTTCTGAATATGCACTCCGTCTGCTGTTGGTCAAGCAAACAGAAAGTCCTGTCCCCAACTCGCACCACTGGCTGATCAAACAGATAGTCCCGCCCCTAACTCAGACCATTGGCTGATCAAACAGATAGTCCCGCCCCCAACTCAGACCATTGGCTGATCAAACAGATAGTCCCGCCCCCAACTCACACCATTGGCTGATCAAACAGATAGTCCCGCCCCTAACTCAGACCATTGGCTGATCAAACAGATAGTCCCGCCCCCAACTCACACCATTGGCTGATCAAACAGATAGTCCCGCCCCTAACTCAGACCATTGGCTGATCAAACAGATAGTCCCGCCCCCAACTCACACCATTGGCTGATCAAACAGATAGTCCCGCCCCTAACTCAGACCATTGGCTGATCAAACAGATAGTCCCGCCCCTAACTCAGACCATTGGCTGATCAAACAGATAGTCCCGCCCCCAACTCACACCATTGGCTGATCAAACAGATAGTCCTGCCCCTAACTCAGACCATTGGCTGATCAAACAGATAGTCCCGCCCCTAACTCAGACCATTGGCTGATCAAACAGATAGTCCCGCCCCCAACTCAGACCACAGGCTGATCAAACAGATAGTCCCGCCACCAGCTCGCACCATTGGCTGATCAAATAGATAGTCCCACCCCCAACTCACATCATTTGCTGATCAAACAGAGTCCCGCCCCCAACTCGCACCATTGGCTGATCAAACAGACAGCCCCGCCCCCATCTCGCACCATTGGCTGATCAAACAGAAAGTCCCACCCTATCTCACATCATTTGCTGATCAAACAGATAGTCCCACCCCCAACTCGCACCATTTGCTGATCAAACAGATTCCAGCCCCCAACTCACACCATTGGCTGATCAAACAGATAGTCCCGCCCCTAACTCAGACCATTGGTCGATATTGTGTTGGGCTGGACGAGTCCCTCAAAACAAACAGATGAATGTTATAGTGTGAGACTTCAAGGAGAGGAGGAGGACACAGTTTTCTCTTATACACACAAACACACAATATCTACAAGCGCATTGGGTCGGCTTGTCAGGTTCTCTCCCTCCTGGAGGCTCTGTGGCTGTTTTTAAACCGCTCTCCTCGTGCTCACTGAAATTAGAGACAGGTGTTAAACATCATTTAGCTCAGGTGCAAGTGCACTTACCGCTTTCTCTACCGGACGGGCGCTTGACCACGCCCCCGCTGCCACATATAGTGCTAGAGACAGATTGAGAACATGAACCTAAAAATGTTTGATTTATAGTTGTCTCTGGAATAAGTTACACACTTCACAATTACTGTAGACATGGAACACATGCACACTCAAAATCCAAATGACAGATGATTTGAATGATTAAAACAGACTTTTATTTGAACAGTGAAACACTTGGAGGCTACAACAGAATAATACTGTGCTGAAACACATAAATACAAACAATAATGAAAATGAGTAATGATGAGAGATGATCAAATAATAGAATAAACAGATAAACTTCATCTCCCAGAATTCCCTTGTTTCTTCATCAGTCCGGGACAGTTTGTGTGTTTAAACAGCCTTTAAACAGATGAGGCAGAAATGAGAGAAATGACACACGTGATCATATTTCTGCTCTTCAGACATTATGAAGATGTTTCTAGATCTTTAAACATTCATGTAACTTGTCAGTCAGGAATCTAAAATCCTCTAACATCCACAATCAGGTCCTGGATCACATGAACACCTGTGACCCGTGACTGATGAACATGAGTGTGCTGGTGTTGAGCGCCCCCTGGTGTACGGCAGGTGTATGTGTCCATCTCCAGCAGCACTCACAGTCGTCTGATACTTCACACACAGTACAGATCCTCATGTGTGTGTGTTATCTCCTGTTTGCCGTCTGCACCTGATGTCTGCTCCACCCTGACGGAGCTAAACACAACATTCACAGAGATTAGAGAAACAACCGACACTGTGTGCTGCTTCTGGCTCATGCAGTGTTAAGAGTTGGTTACGTGTTTGTTTCTATGAGGTGAATCATATAAATGAGGTGAGTCTGTCCTCCAGTGTAAGTCTATGGGTGTTTTTCAGGTGATCTGTTAGTAAAGTAACCGCACACACACACTCATTTGTGTCTGTTACAGGACCACTAACACTCTTTGAGGTTTGATTAGATCTCTGTGAGCAATAATAATAATAATATTAATGCTGCACTTAAAGCACTATTAATACAGTTTATACAGGCATTACTATAATATAACTGATTGTGTACAACAGCACAGGGTGTTTCATGGGAATAAAGTTGATTTGACCATTTAATGTTTTCTATCGGCCGTAAGATTAAAATGAAAGAAACTGGAATGCTAAACGAGGAGCTGATGTAGAAAATCAAGTCCCGCCTTTCAGTTAAAAGAGCCAATCAGCTTTTACATACAGACATCACCTGTCAGTCAACTGGAGAACGTGCATGCGCATTAGCTATACAAGACAGCAAAAGCTATAAAGCAGCACAATTTATGATACCAGTGTTGTCAACTGATTTGAAATATGTTCTTTGATCGTATTCTTGGCCAACATGTTTGGAGATCAAGTAGACATTTACATTTATGCATTTAGCAGATGCTTTTATCCAAAGTGACTTACAGTGCACTTATTACAGGGACAATCCCCCCGGAGCAACCTGGAGTTAAGTGTCTTACTCAAGGACACAATGGTGGTGACTGTGGGGATCAAACCAGCAACCTTCTGATTACCAGTTATGTGCTTTAGCCCACTACACCACCACCACTCCATAAACGAGGAGCTGCACATGACATGTGACTTCGGTGATACTCACAGTGTGGATATCCGGCAGGTCGAGGGTTACTGGCACTGCTGCCGAACGACGACTGGAAGTTATGAATGGTCTCCTGTAAGATCTGTCGTTCTCTTCCCTGTCAGGACAATATCATCAGAATATTGTGTTGTACAATCCTTCCATCTTTCAGTAGTGCAGTAAAAGTGTTAGATTCACTCACACACAACAGACATGAATGAATGAATTAATGACTGACTTTGCCAGCGTTGAGTTCAGAGATGGCCGCCAGTATCTGCTGTCTCGGTCCATCTGTTTTTATTCCCAGTTCCTTCAAATCTCCATCCGTCAGAGTCAGAAACGCCTCCATGTCCACCTGCCATCAGAACACACACACACACACACACACACACACACACACAGACACACACACACACACACACAAGACACACACACACGCACACACACACACACACACACACACACACACACACACACACACACACACACACACACACACACACACACACACACACACACACACACACGAATGAATGGATGAATGGATAAACAAACGAATGAATGGATGAATGCATGAAATAATGAATGAATGAATGAATGAATGAATGCACGGACCTCCTGCTCTTCAAAGATGGGCTGATATTTCTCCAGGGAAAGTTTCCTCAATATCCCAGATAACTCATCTGTGTATGAGAACACATAACAGACATGATGAGTCGTTCACTCTCGGGTGATGTTGCTCAATGTCTCACACTGGACCAGGGTTTGATAATCCCGGATTAAAGCCGTGCAAACCCCCTAACCCTAGGTTAAAAGACGCTGACCCAGGATGCAGCAGAGTGTAGGGATGCACCGATCTGACCCCTGGATCGGTCTCAGTTCTGATACAGACGTTTTTAGATGGATCGGGTATCGTAGATTTGGTTTGAACATTGGGGGGGACTAAATGTGGGTTTGGGGGGGGTGTGGTCACTGATGCAAAACATACATATCATATAACAACTGTTCAAACGTCTAAGCGGAGCTGCTCCAATCTACAGCAGAACACCACTTATGCAATGTGCTCAGGTGACCAGAGTGATTCAGAAGTGCGGAAATGAACGATTATTGTGAGAACGCAACATTAAACCGTTTTATTCTTCAGCATCAGTTTCTTAAAGCGATCTGTTGTTCTGCCAGACACAATAACAGGAACATTACTCTCAGCAGGCAATTTAAAGTTCGATCATCACTAAAATGGACATTTATTGTTGAATGTGGCGAATATACACAAACAATGCTTTAAATAATGAGGGGCATTTAAGACGCGACTTTTCAAAGTTTACTCGCTGCTAGCATGAAAATACACTGCGCGATTAAACGTTACAAAACACGACATCTTTAATTCATCAGTATAAAATCAACACAGCTAAAAATATGAATAATACTTATTAAAAATAACACTGGTTTGTTATCGGCCGTCTAGTGCAGCATCCCATCCCAGATGTAGGGTGTGTGTCTTTCTAGGACTTGTGTCAAAACATCCATTATTAGTTCCCTGTGTCGAGTTAAATATAGTTTAATACTTTAAACACATCTTGAGATCTCTTCGTTCAGATTTGCGCTCCATCTATAAAGAGCACTGCTGACTCTGGCCTCAGTAAAACAGATCAACTCATGTCTGGAGTTTTCTTCCATGTGATCCACATGAGAGAGGATGTGTCACTGCATGAGCATGAGGAGAACGGTGCGTGCCAGTATTTACACGGGGAAGAATGGGGCAGATTTGCGGAACGCGGCGGCTTGACGGCGTCCGGACTGCAGGAACCGTTCATCGAGGCGACACGGTTCAGGTTCCTCTGGGGGAGATTGCTCAAGTTAAGCTCTTCAACCGCCCTTTCAGTGACTCGTGCACTTTGCCCTCGCTAGGGGCATCCACATATAAAATTCTTAAAAGTCAATAATTATTATTATTTATTATGTAAGGTCTACTTTTCTACTGATGATTCTTCTGGAATTCCTGTTAATGTTGCTGCTCATTAGTTCATAATAAAGTGTTTATTAATAATTACATTTATATAATGTGTAGTTACAGGTCTGTGTTTCTTTACATATTAATGAGCACGCATAATTATTCCACACAATAATGTAAAGATATTCTAAACTGGTTATGAAAACAACAACACTGGGATCGGATCGGGAAAACAACAACACTGGGATCGGATCGGGAAAACAACAACACTGGGATCGGATCGGGAAAACAACAACTCGGATCGGGAATGGCTGAGATTCCCGATATCGGAATACTATAAGAGGAATCGGTGCATCCCAAGTGAAAAGCCCAATAATAATCCAGTCATGTGTGGATGAGCGTCTAACCCTCGTCTGTGATGGTTCCGCTGCTGGAGCCGCCGCTGCTCTTGGATCGGTGCTGTGTGGAGGCTGACGAGAGCGAGTCTGCAGCCAGAGGTTTCGGGGTGGGTGATGGAGAGGGCGTGAGGGTGGGTGACGTGCTCTTAGAGGTGGACGAGTTTCCTGATTGAGGTCTCTTCTTAACATCCGCTTTCTGACACACACATTGAGATCAAGCCCATCACACACACACTCTGAGGTCAAGCCCATCACACACACACTCTGAGGTCAAGCCCATCACACACACACTCTGAGGTCAAGCCCATCACACACACACTCTGAGGTCAAGCCCATCACACACACACTCTGAGGTCAAGCCCATCACACACACACTCACTCACGCACTCACTCACGCACTCACTCACGCACTCACTCACGCACTCACTCACGCACTCACTCACGCACTCACTCACGCACTCACTCACGCACACACTCACGCACATTGAGGTCAAGCCCATCACACACACACTCACGCACACACTCACGCACACACTCACGCACACACTCACGCACATTGAGGTCAAGCCCATCACACACACACTCACGCACACACTCACGCACACACTCACGCACTCACTCACGCACTCACTCACGCACTCACTCACGCACACACTCACGCACACACTCACGCACACACTCACGCACACACTCACGCACATTGAGGTCAAGCCCATCACACACACACACACACACACACACACACACACACACACACACACACACTCACTCACTCACTCACTCACATTGAGGTCAAGCCCATCACACACACACACACACACTCACTCACTCACTCACTCACTCACTCCTCACTCACTCACTCACTCACTCACTCACTCACTCACATTGAGGTCAAGCCCATCACACACACACACACACACTCACACACTCACTCACACACTCACTCACACACACATTGAGGTCAAGCCCATCACTCACACACACGCCCCCACTAATGTGCTGGTTACCTGTCTGTTGTGGGCATCGCTGTGGCTCTCAGGAAGGCTGGCATCAGGCACAGTTGGCATCGGTGTTGGCACAGTACTGGGCATCTCTGCAGCAGGTGTTTTACTGTCTAACAGACCTGCAGCTCTTTTCCTTTGAGCAGCAATCTGAGAGAGAATGCTGTCGGCAGCACTGCCACCTACAATCATCATCATCATCATCACCATCATCATCATCACCACCACCACCATCACATCATCATCACCACCATCACATCATCATCATCACCACCACCACCATCATCATCACCACCACCATCATCATCATCACCACCACCATCATCATCACATCATCATCATCATCACCACCATCACCACCACCATCACCACCACCACCATCATCATCACCACCATCATCATCATCACCATCATCACCACCATCATCATCACCACCACCATCATCATCACCACCATCATCACCATCACCATCATCATCATCACCACCATCATCATCATCACCACCATCATCATCATCACCACCATCATCATCACCACCACCACCATCATCATCACATCATCATCATCATCACCACCACCACCACCACCATCATCATCACCACCATCATCATCATCACCATCATCACCACCATCATCATCACCACCACCATCATCATCACCACCATCATCATCATCACCATCACGTACGCACTTTGTTCACAACAGGGTTTAAAACACCATGAAAATATCTTTAAATAAGG
The DNA here is from genome assembly GCF_025860055.1 of Xyrauchen texanus. Lineage (NCBI taxonomy): Eukaryota > Metazoa > Chordata > Actinopteri > Cypriniformes > Catostomidae > Xyrauchen > Xyrauchen texanus. Next base: position 30,748,146 of record NC_068317.1, read on the forward strand.
TCAAACTTTATCATTTATGAACATGAAACTACTTATTAAACACTTATTAAAGTGTTTCAAATATATCAAAAATATTTCCTATGTAAGATTAAACAACATGAGAACACTGAATGAGCTTCCTCGTGTTTAGACGTGCAGGTTTGAGTGAGGGTAAAGTTACAACATACTGTGACTGGATTATTCTTTCTTTCATTCATAAACGCTGTTAGTGCTTTGATGAAGAATCATGTCATGAGGAATAAAACGTTTCTTGATATTTTGACAAATAAGAGGACTATAGACTCCACAACTCACAACTGAATCCCCTAAAGTCCCTAATATTGTGATGTCACAAAGGGTACTCATTAATCGATGACCACCTCCACAGCAACAATGTCAACGCCTACTTTACATCATCACACCCTTGGCCACGCCCACTGGGCTCAGTTAGTAAACACAGCGAGAGAGAAAGAGAGACAGACAAACAGACAGAGAGAAAGAGAGCAAGAGAGAGACAGACAGCGAGAGCGAGACAGAGAGAGGGTGAGCGAGAGACAGACAGACAGATAGAGACAGACAGACAGAGAAACACCAAATGGAACCCATCTGGACAATTATTTATTATTGTTGTATATAAACATGGACTACATGAATCTTTATAATATTGTGGTTGTTCATTCTCTTCGCTGTATTTAAGTGGCTGCATGATGTTAGCCAATCAGAACAGCGGCGTCTGCGTTTAAAGGAGACGCTGACGACAGAAGCGAGCATTAAAGACAGAAACAGGGAGGAAAATTATCATATATTACTCAAACATTATCAGTAAAACTATAAAAACAGCATTTCATGACCCCTTTAATATGTCCCAGAATTACTGATTCTCATCATATCTTGATGTTTTGATTATTTTCATTGTCAGTGAGGGTCACAGGTCATGTGTGTGTGTGTGTGTGGGGCACCTGAGCGGTTGTGTGAGTCGGATGTGTGCCGGTTGACTCCTCCCACACCATTAGAACCGCCTGATGAGTGGGCGGAGTTGTAACTGCCAGAGTTTGAGGGGGAGGGGCCTTTAGTGATGGAGAGAAACTTGATGGACCTGCTGACGACTCGACTAATGGACGTCTACACACACACACACACACACACACACACACACACACACACACACACATCAGGGATCGAGAACATATCTATCTACAGACAATACAAGTCTTTCACTAAACAGCAGAATTATGCTGATCGTAGAGTGAAATATTCATGCTAACATCGACGAATCTGTGTGTGTGTGTGTCTCACTATATCGGAGTTGGCACAGCTGCTTCTGTTGGGTCTCTGTGGCATGTGCCTGCTGCGACCCTCCTTCATCACTCCGGAGCGCTCCGAGTTCCACGGCTCAAAGTTTGACGGCGGTAAGAAGGGCGGGATCACGGCCTTCAGCTTCTCGTTGGGCAAACGAGCGAGCGGCGCTCCGTTCCTCAACTGACAGATGAAATATTGTTCAACATATCACGATGGCACACATTATAGGAGAAATGAAACATGAGCGTACCATTGTTGTGATAAGGAAATCATCTTTTCCACTTCCTGTTCCGCTCAGACCTGCAAGACAAGTGAGAAAATCTATACTGCTGTTTTATAGCGATCTGAAGACTAACGCTGAAACATCTGACGTGCCCGAGACGTTTGCACAGAACCGTTTATATCATTCAAATCACATTAGAGAAGTATTCTGCACTGTAATGAGGTTTGACTCTGAAGTTGATTTTACCGCCATCTTTACTCTCACTGGTCCACGCCGTGCAGAGGTCAGCATTTGGAGGGGTCTTGGGTTCCGCTTTAGGCCCGTCCTCTGCTTTCATTGTGGCGTCCAGAGGGACTTCTGGTTCGTCGGGGAACGGAGCGAGCCGATTGGTGGAGAGTCCGTGTCTCAGCGTGTGCGTTAACTTCAGTCTGCGGAAGCGATTGGACATTCGGTTCCACCACGACTGTTGATGGAAGAAAAGACACGATGAATCAGGATAACAACAGGCTAGACTTACAGGTCAGAGGTCAAGTGAACGAAAGTGACCTTCAGACCGCCTCTGTCATC
>NC_068317.1:30757713-30762713 GCF_025860055.1 Xyrauchen texanus
AACATACACCAGCACTAATCAGCATAAACTAGCACTAATCAACATACACCAGCACTAATAAGCATACACCAGCACTAGCCACCATAAACCAGCACTAATCAGCATACACCAGCACTAATAAGCATACACCAGCACTAATCAACATACATCAGCACTAATCAACATACACCAGCACTAATAAGCATACACCAGCACTGATCAGCACTAACCATTACAAACCAGCATAAACCAGCACTAATCAGCATAAACTAGCACTAATCAACATACACCAGCACTAATCAGCATAAACTAGCACTAATCAACATACACCAGCACTAGCCACCATAAACCAGCACTAATCAGCATACACCAGCACTAATAAGCATACACCAGCACTAATCAACATACACCAGCACTAATCAGCATAAACTAGCACTAATCAACATACACCAGCACTAATCAGCATAAACTAGCGCTTATCAATATAAACCAGCACTAACCACCATAAACCAGCACTGATCAGCACTAACCATTACAAACCAGCATAAACCAGCAATAACCAGCACAAACCAGCATAAACCAGCACTAACCAGCAAAAAACAGCATAAACCAGCACTAACCATCTTGCTGCTCTTTGATAAAGTTCTTGTAATTGATTTGTGTTTTCTGGCAGATTCTGTCACCAGTAGAAATCCTAACAAAACACCGTGCCATCTTCTTGATTGAAAATGATGGATTAATTTCCTCATTGTGAAGCCTCTTTCATTCATCATATCACAGACAAGATTACTATTTTCTGCAAGATGGAAATTCACCTTTATGACACAAGATAAATGATACCTACATATTTCAATTACACTCCAAGATATTTTGAGATCTATACTTGAACTCAACACAAGATTGTTTCCTGCTGGGCTGACATAAACCTGCACACTCACACACACTCACATAAACTCACACTCACACATACACACTCACACATACTCACACTCACACTCACACTCACACATACACACACTCACACATACTCACACACACACACACTCACACTCACACTCACACACACTCACACATACACTCACACACACTCACACTCACACTCACACTCACACATACTCACACACACTCACACACATACTCACACACTCACACACTCACACTCACACTCACACATACTCACACACTCACACATACTCACACTCACACACACTCACACTCACACTCACACATACTCACACTCACACACACTCACACTCACACTCCACACTCACACACACTCACTCACACTCCACACACACTCACACTCACACACCTCACACTCACACTCACACACACTCACACATACTCACACACACTCACACATACACTCACACACACTCACACTCACACTCTTCTAAAACATCTCATTTCCCCTTTGAGACGTTCATCTGAGCTCGAACATGTCTCGTATCTCTCGCTCTACTGACAGACAGACAGAGAGAGTTTAAATCGTGTTAACCGCTCGTGAACATCTGAATCTGACACAATATCAAAGCAGGTGAAAGAGACAAACAAACATTACAATTCATGAACATTTACAGCATCCGGATCTCTCTTCCTGCAGAGATGTTTGTTAAGCTGTAGTTCATTTACAGTCTTTAAAACTGAGCGTTCTTATAAAGACAATAATCACAGCATTTGCAATTATATTTAATGAGGAAATGTGTTGAATCTAACGGTGAAGGTGATTCCTCACAGACGCAACCAAATGCATGAATGTCAGAGGAGGATGACCGTGTCTCTAGAGTGAAACTGGCCAATAGAAAATGGAGTTGCCATGTGTCATATCACCTGGAGGCAGCGGGCCCCCTCTTGCTTCCAGACCCTGTGATCTATATCACATGATGCTGCCGCTGCAGATCCCCGCATGTTTCTGCCGCTGCAGAGCCCCGCATGATGTTGCCGTTGCAGAGCCCAGCATGATGCTGTCGCTGCAGAGCCCCGCATGATGCTGTCGCTGCAGAGCCCCGCATGATGCTGTCGCTGCAGAACCCCGCATGTTTCTGCCGCTGCAGAACCCTGCATGATGTTGCCGTTGCAGAGCCCCGCATGATGCTGCCGCTGCAGAGCCCCGCATGATGCTGTCACTGCAGAGCCCCGCATGATGCTGCCGTTGCAGAGCCCCGCATGATGCTGCCGTTGCAGAGCCCCGCATGATGCTGTCGCTGCAGAGCCCCGCATGATGCTGCTGTTGCAGAGCCCCGCATGATGTTGCCGTTGCAGAGCCCCGCATGATGCTGCCGCTGCAGAGCCCCGCATGATGCTGCCGCTGCAGATCCCCGGATGATGCTGCCGCTGCAGCACTGTGCATGATGTTGCCGTTGCAGAGCCCCGCATGATGCTGCCGTTGCAGAGCCCCGCATGATGTTGCTGTTGCAGAGCCCCGCATGTTTCTGCCGCTGCAGAGCCCCGCATGATGCTGTCGCTGCAGAGCCCCGCATGATGCTGCCGTTGCAGAGCCCCGCATGATGCTGTCGCTGTAGAGCCCCGCATGATGCTGCCGTTGCAGAGCCACGCATGATGCTGTCGCTGCAGATCCCCGCATGATGTTGCCGTTGCAGAGCCCCGCATGTTTCTGCCGCTGCAGAGCCCCGCATGATGCTGCCGTTGCAGAGCCCCGCATGATGTTGCCGTCGCAGAGCCCCGCATGTTTCTGCCGCTGCAGAGCCCCGCATGATGCTGCCGCTGCAGAGCCCTGCATGATGTTGCCGCTGCAGATCCCGGATGATGCTGCCGCTGCAGCACTGTGCATGATGTTGCCGTTGCAGAGCCCCGCATGATGCTGCCGTTGCAGAGCCCCGCATGATGTTGCTGTTGCAGAGCCCCGCATGTTTCTGCCGCTGCAGAGCCCCGCATGATGCTGCCGCTGCAGAGCCCTGCATGATGTTGCCGCTGCAGCGCTGTGCATGATGTTGCCGTTGCAGAGCCCCGCATGATACTGCCGTTGCAGAGCCCTGCATGATGCTGATGCTGCAGAGCCCCACATGATGCTGCCATTGCAGAGCCCCGCATGATGCTGCCGCTGCAGAGCCCCACATTATGCTGCCGTTGCAGAGCCCCGCATGATGCTGCCGCTGCAGAGCCCTGCATGATGTTGCCGCTGCAGCGCTGTGCATGATGTTGCCGTTGCAGAGCCCCGCATGTTTCTTCCGCTGCAGAGCCCCGCATGATACTGCCGTTGCAGAGCCCCGCATGATGCTGCCGCTGCAGAGCCCCACATGATGCTGCCGTTGCAATTGCCCCGCATGATGCTGCCGCTGCAGAGCCCCGCATGATGCTGCCGCTGCAGAGCCCCGCATGATGCTGCCGTTGCAGAGCCCCGCATGATGCTGCCACTGCAGAGCCCCGCATTATGCTGCCGCTGCAGCGCTGTGCATGATGTTGCCGCTGCAGCACTGTGCATGATGTTGCTGCTGCAGAGCCCCGCATGATGTTGCCGCTGCAGCGCTGTGCATGATGTTGCCGCTGCAGAGCCCCACATGATGCTGCCGTTGCAGCGCTGTGCATCATAGTAATCGGCAGTAATCATGAGAGTATAAAAGCATTATATACTCATTATTGCGTCTTTCTGCATCCCACCACCTCCCCTACTCCTCCGTAAGAATCTCCATCCTTCACTCGTCCCTGGGGTGTTGTATTTGAGCTGGAGTCTCCATGTTAAAGATAATATGGGCAAGCGAAATGTGCTTCATTCACATTAATAACAGTCATTATCAGAGCTAACCATTCTAGCCAATCAGCTTTCAGTATCATGTTAGTGTGATATCAGTCTGCTTGATGCAACAGGTGAGGAAATACTTCAAATTTAGCCAAAATATTGATGATTTACCCATTATTTGAAATGAAAGCCTGAAGGACAGGATCGTATATAAAGTCGATTCCTCACAAACTGTATTACAGGTGAGCAGATGTCCGACGGCATCCTCTAATCATTTGAGCAGGTTTATTTTGGTCAGACTGTTGATGTTCACAAGATTATTATATTAGCAAAAATATGATAATAAACCTAGTGCAATCTTTTATTGGTTTGATTGTTTTACAGAGGAGCACACATGACACATGACACGTCACATGATCACGATGCAGCTGATGATTGACAGCGTATGTAATGCAGCGTGAGGCGTGCTGATACATCAGAACAACATGCCAGACATAATCACAGAAAACACTGCTGACGTCAGGACTGTACGTACAGTGTGTGTTATTCTGTCTTCAGTTTGTGTAAAACATCCAATTCAACCGCACCAAACCCTTTTAGTCTTTACTTGAGAGGTTTTCCAGTATCCGGCAGACTGATTTAATATTGTTCTGCTAATGACACCGGAGACCATGTTTAGAAGAGAAACTGCCCTCAAGATTTCCTCAAAGTTATAATAATTGAATTGTTCATGAACTCTACACAAAACATCATTTCTCTGCTGTCAATCATAACTGCAGATGACAGTAATCTGGAGATGTGGCGCTGATTCTCACACAGTAACTCATAATTCAAACATGAGGATGATCTCCCACATTCAGTGGATATAGACGGGCTATCATTACATTAAATACTGATATCATTATTATTTATTTTAAATGTAGCATCTGTGGTGTGTAAACCTTCATCTCGAATACCCTCAAAGATCAGAAGTGCTTTTAACTGTCTTTATTCTAGTGATAAACTATTTTATGTCAAAGACACCGGACGATGATGTGATGACGGACATGTATCAAATAATCCTGATATAAAACATGAACAATGACATCAGTGTTACATTCACAATCACAAACATGAGGGCTGAAATACATGACATGGGTAACCAGACAACCAATCACAACATGAACTGTCTCAACGTAATCAACCAATGAAATCAAGACACATGAACAGGGGAATCACATGACAAGATCACATGAGATTATGACATCATGTCTTAATAAAATCAACCAACTAATGGTGTAGTGGCTAAAGCACATAACTGGTACTCAGAAGGTTGCTGGTTTGA
>NC_068317.1:30770213-30787713 GCF_025860055.1 Xyrauchen texanus
ACAGAGAGAGAGACAGAATTGAATTGAATTGAGAGAGGGGGTCGTGCGAGGCCGATGGCTGGTGTGTGAATGTGTGTGTGTGTGTGTGTGAGTGAATGTGTGTGTGTTCTGGGTTTCTAAATAATCTTGAATGTGCAGTCGTGTTTGTGTGAACTAACTGTACACCTAACAGAATTTAAACTCGTCTTCTGATCCCATTCCGATCATGACCTCACTGTCCCTCGAGGAACCGTTCAAGAACCATCAGTGGCCTTCAAAGAGACCAACTGTGTTACTGACAGTTCACTGAGCACATGTCTGATGTCTATATATCTCTGTGTGAAACACTCCATATGGACATATTTACTGGATCTGGATCTTAATCAACGTATCAACAACTTTAGAGACGTGGGAATGTTTAAATATCACAATAATCACATTATCTAATAACAGTCAGCTAAATGGCGAAAGGCAGGAGGAAGTGGTCCACGAGGATGTGCTGAGATTGAGCCAGCTGTGAGGTCACTGAGGTCACTGAGGTCATCGAGGTCACTGAGGTCAGGACCTGTTGACATCTCCTTTGAGTGTCTGCATGTATAATTTAGTTTGGACAGCTGGATGGATTCGATACTACAAGACTGTGATGAAGTGGCGCTGAAGCTGCGCAGCGGGCATTTATCGGGCAGAGCGGAGTAACAGCGGGACCGGTCTCCCTAATCTGATGAACCTGCTCGGTGCTTGCGGCGTGCTGTCCCGAGGATAACACCGTGTGAGTCACGTGTGACCCCTTTGAATTTGACACAGTATTCTCTGATATAAACCATCTGATATGAGACACTTAAAGACTCTGTGATTAAACAGCCCGTCATATCAAAATATAACTGTGGAGCGGAGGGGGGCGGGGCCGGTCGGAATATCGCGCGCCCGGTCCCCAATCAGCCTGATGAGGCGCGCGAGGGATAAAGGCGGCCGGTGACGATTGTTCGAGAGAGAGAGAATTACGGACATGTCCGTCATGTGTGTTTATGTTTGTGCTTTGAGTTTTATTAAATATGATTTATGTTGACTAGCCGGTTCTCGCCTCCTCCTTGCCCATCCTTTAACTGTTTTACATTGGTGCCAAAACCCGGGAAGGAGGAGGGATGCCCGTCGCAGAGTCCTCGACACTGCCGTCCACCCAGGGGAGCGCCGCTGCCATCTGCCGGGGGACGGAGTAGCCCGACCGCCCGGATGCGGGGTACGGCCGTCGTCCGCGGGGCAAGTGGGGACTGGATACCCCGACTGCCTGGAGCGAGGGAGCCGCTGCCGGGGGCGGAGGAGTGCCCTGCCGTCCCCAGAGACGCGGAGGGGTCGAGGGAAGACCGCCGTCCGCGAGGGGAGGAGGGAAGAAACTCTCCGACCGCCCGGAGCGGTAGAGCCGCTGCCAGGGGCGGAGGAGTGTCCCCATTTGCCGCCAGAAAAGCGGAGGCGCGTTCTGCCCGCTGGGGGTCGGCGGTTTCACTCCGGTTCGCCCGGTGTTGGAGCGGCTGTCGTCCGCCTGAGTGTGGAGGAGTGTTCGAGGACCACGCGACGGTACATCAGAGAACCGGTGAGTGAGCTTTTTCTCTCTCTCCTCTCTCTCTCCCTGTCGCACCGTGTTGGCCTTTTCCCTCGCCTATTTTGTTTTTTTTTGTTGTTGTTGTTGTCTTCCCCTCCTGTCTCCTCCCAGGGCGAGGAAGGCGGGGATGACCACGCGGGACGCAAGATACACCCCGCCCCAGGGATGGGGGGGGTGTACGTCATGCCGGTGGCACCCCGGCCTGAGATAACGCCGGGAGGAGTGTGGAGCGGAGGGGGGCGGGGCCGGTCGGAATATCGCGCGCCCGGTCCCCAATCAGCCTGATGAGGCGCGCGAGGGATAAAGGCGGCCGGTGACGATTGTTCGAGAGAGAGAGAATTACGGACATGTCCGTCATGTGTGTTTATGTTTGTGCTTTGAGTTTTATTAAATATGATTTATGTTGACTAGCCGGTTCTCGCCTCCTCCTTGCCCATCCTTTAACTGTTTTACAATAACATTGTTCCACTCACAACGGTAATTACAGGCGTTTAATTCCACAAATCAGCACCCTTATAGAAATATACCTAACCGTTACCATAGCAACATTAACTGGAGTAACATTTACTGTATGTATAACTGTATTGTATGTAATCGCGTTGCGTGAAACGCTCGATTCGCGTTGTATGTGAATGCACCATAACTCCTCGTGGTGGCGTAGTGACTCACCTCAATCCGGGTGGTGGAGGACGAATCTCAGTTGCCTCCGCATCTGAGACCGTCAATCCGTGCATCTTATCACGTGACTTGTTGAGTGTGTTACCGTGGAGACATAGCGTGTGTGGACGCTATTCTCCGCGGCATCCACGCACAACTCGCCACACGCCCCACCGAGAGCGAGAACCACATTATAGTGACCACGAGGAGGTTACCCCATGTGACTCTACCCTCCCTAGCATCCGGGCCAATTTGGTTGCTAAGGAGACCCAGCTGGAGTCACTCACCACACGCCCCACCGAGAGCGAGAACCACATTATAGTGACCACAAGGTGGTTACCCCATGTGACTCTACCCTCCCTAGCAACCGGGCCAATTTGGTTGCTAAGGAGACCCGGCTGGAGTCACTCACCACACGCCCCACCGAGAGCGAGAACCACATTATAGTGACCACAAGGTGGTTACCCCATGTGACTCTACCCTCCCTAGCAACCGGGCCAATTTGGTTGCTAAGGAGACCCGGCTGGAGTCACTCACCACACGCCCCACCGAGAGTGAGAACCACATTATAGCGACCACGAGGAGGTTACCCCATGTGACTCATCCCTCCCTAGCAACCGGGACAATTTGGTTGCTAAGGAGACCTGACTGGAGTCACTCACCACACGCCCCACCGAGAGCGAGAACCACATTATAGTGACCACAAGGTGGTTACCCCATGTGACTCTACCTTCCCTAGCAACCGGGCCAATTTGGTTGCTAAGGAGACCTGACTGGAGTCACTCACCACACGCCCCACCGATAGTGAGAACCACATTATAGCGACCACGAGGAGGTTACCCCATGTGACTCATTCCTCCCTAGCAACCGGGCCAATTTGGTTGCTATGGAGACCTGACTGGAGTCACTCACCACACGCCCCACCGATAGTGAGAACCACATTATAGCTGACCACGAGGAGGTTACCCCATGTGACTCATTCCTCCCTAGCAACCGGGCCAATTTGGTTGCTAAGGAGACCTGACTGGAGTCACTCAGCACCGACCTGGAGATACCCAGAACCCCAGCGTTTATTTATTAATGTCATTCAGTGGCACATAAATTACACACTTCAGCTTTAAACGATGACAGAATCTTTATTAATTTGAAGATTTGAAAGTTATTCTTGTTTAAAGTGATTGAAATGAGTTGAATACAGCAGCAGATTCACACTGAAATGTCCAATGAGGTAAATGTGTTAAATACTTTATAATTGATTCATTCTATGAATTCAATATTTATGGATTTGTAACATTTGTACATCTCTAAAGTTGCTGATAGGTTAAATACTGCTGTCATGTACATCATTATTACATGCAAACACAAGCAAATACAGGCGTGTTCATGAAACTGCCGACAGTCAAACACCTCCAGAACATTCTCTTGTATTCCATGTAATAATATATGCTTATGATTCATGAACCGCAAAATCATTGGAGTGGTGGTGGTGTAATGGTCTAAGCACATAACTGGTAATCTGGTAATCAGAAGGTCACTGGTTCGATCCCCACAGTCACCACCATTGTGTCCTTGAGTAAGATACTTAACTCCAGGTTGCTCCAGGGGATTGTCCCTGTAATAAGTGCTCTGTATAATACATTGGTAATCAGAAGGTTGCTGGTTCGATCCCCACAGTCACCACCATTGTGTCCTTGAGTAAGACACTTAACTCCAGGTTGCTCCGGGGATTGTCCCTGTAATAAGTGCACTGTAAGACACTTTGGATAAAAGCGTCTGCCAAATGCATAATGTAAATAATGTAAATCATTCATCAGCATTAGAACTGTAAAAGGGATTATGAAATAATCCTCTGAGATCTCTAAATCAAGAGTGTTATTAACATACTTGATCACCTCAGAAACAGCTGCGCAGGTCACATGTTCTCTTTCTCAGAGACTGAGATCATCAGGATGCATGAGGGAGACGATCATCATCTCGATCGATTGGGATCAGTGTTGTGTTTCAGTGTGCGGCTCATATTATACGGAATAATGAAGAACTATAACTGAATCACAGCTTTATATGTGGAACATTTGTCATGATTATGAAGATGAATGAATGCATCTGCGGTTCACACACTTTATATCAGCATTAGTGAAGCATGAACAGTTTTAGGGGTATAATGATGGATTCTACAGATCATTCTGATTGTGATGCAGTTACAGTCGGTTCGTCTGGAGAAAATGACTTTTCAAGTGTCAGTTGGTTCACATCAGTCCTAACAGAAGCATGTGATGTGTACTGAACACACATACTGAACACACATACTGAACTGAACACACACACATACTGAACTGAACACACACACACATGCTGAACACACACATACTGAACACACATACTGAACACACAAACATGCTGAACACACACATACTGAACTGAACACACATACACGTACTGAACACACATACTGAACACACATACTGAACTGAACACACACACATACTGAACTGAACACACATACTGAACACACACACACATGCTGAACACACATGCTGAACACACATACACATACTGAACACACATACTGAACTGAACACACACACATACTGAACTGAACACACATACTGAACACACATGCTGAACACACATACTGAACACACAAACATGCTGAACACACACATACTGAACTGAACACACATACACATACTGAACACACATACTGAACACACATACTGAACTGAACACACACACATACTGAACTGAACACACATACTGAACACACACACACATGCTGAACACACATGCTGAACACACATACACATATTGAACACACATACTGAACTGAACACACACACATACTGAACTGAACACACATACTGAACACACATGCTGAACACACACATACTGAACTGAACACACATACTGAACACACACACATGCTGAACACACACATACTGAACTGAACACACATACACATACTGAACACGCATACTGAACACACATACTGAACTGAACACACACACATACTGAACTGAACACACACATACTGAACACACATACTGAACTGAACACACACATACTGAACACACATACTGAACTGAACACACACACATACTGAACTGAACACACACACACATACTGAACTGAACACACATACTGAACACACATACTGAACACACAAACATGCTGAACACACACATACTGAACTGAACACACATACACATACTGAACACACATACTGAACACACAAACTGAACTGAACACACACACATACTGAACTGAACACACATACTGAACACACACACACACATGCTGAACACACATGCTGAACACACATACACATACTGAACACACATACTGAACTGAACACACACACATACTGAACTGAACACACATACTGAACACACATGCTGAACACACACATACTGAACTGAACACACATACTGAACACACACACATGCTGAACACACACATACTGAACTGAACACACATACACATACTGAACACGCATACTGAACACACATACTGAACTGAACACACACACATACTGAACTGAACACACACATACTGAACACACATACTGAACTGAACACACACATACTGAACACACATACTGAACTGAACATATACTGAACTGAACACACACACATACTGAACTGAACACACACATACTGAACACACACACATACTGAACTGAACACACACACATACTGAACACACATACTGAACTGAACACACATACTGAACTGAACACACACACATACTGAACTGAACACACACATACTGAACACACATACTGAACTGAACACACACACATACTGAACTGAACACACACATACTGAACTCACACATACTGAACACACACATACTGAACACACATACTGAACTGAACACACACACATACTGAACTGAACACACATACTGAACACACACACACGCTGAACACACACATACTGAACTGAACACACATACTGAACACACACACATACTGAACACACACACATACTGAACTCAACACACATACTGAACTGAACACACATACTGAACACACATATACTGAACAGAACACACACACATACTGAACTGAACACCCATACTGAACACACACACACACACATGCTGAACACACACACACTGAACACACACACATACTGAACTCAACACACATACTGAACTCAGCACACATACTGAACTGAACACACATACACATACTGAACACACATACTGAACACACATACTGAACTGAACACACACACATACTGAACACACATACTGAACTGAACACACACACACTGAACTGAACACACATACTGAACTCAACACACATACTGAACTCAACACACATACTGAACACACACACACACGCTGAACACACACATACTGAACTGAAAACACATACACATACTGAACACACATACTGAACTGAACACACACACATACTGAACTGAACACACACTTACTGAACACACATACTGAAATAAACACACATACTTGTGGCAGCGGGGGCGTGGTCAAGCGCCCGTCCGGGAGAGAAAAGCGGTAAGGGCGCTCACACCTGAGCTAAATTATGTCTAACACCTGTCTCTAATTTCAGTAGAGCGAGGAGAGCGGATAAAGAGCCAGCAGCCACAGAGCAGAGGGAGACCGACAATGAACTCAGCGTTCGAGTGCAGAGAATATTGTGAATACTATTGTCACTAAAAAGGGGAATTAAAAAAGGCTTACCGTGTCCTGAAGTCTTGCTTCCTGTCGTCCTTATAGTAGACAGTGTTACAATACTATACTGAACTGAACACACATACTGAACTGAACACACACACATACTGAACACACACACTGAACACACACACACACACACACACACACGCTGAACACACACATACTGAACACACATATTGAACTGAACACACACACACATACTGAACACACATACTGAACTGAACACACACACACATACTGAACACACATACTGAACTGAACACACACATACTGAACTGAACACATACTGAACTGAACACACACATACTGAACTGAACTGAACACACACATACTGAACTGAACTCACACATACTGAACTGAACACACACATACTGAACTGAACACATACTGAACTGAACACATACTGAACACACACACATACTGAACACATACTGAACTGAACACATACTGAACACATACTGAACTGAACACACACATACTGAACACATACTGAACACACACACATACTGAACTGAACACATACTGAACTGAACACACGCATACTGAACTGAACACATACTGAACACACACACATACTGAACTGAACACATACTGAACACATACTGAACTGAACACACATACTGAACTGAACACACACATACTGAACAGAACACACACATACTGAACACACACATACTGAACTGAACATATACTGAACTGAACACACACATACTGAACTGAACACACAAATACTGAACTGAACACATACTGAACTGAACACACACATACTGAACACATACTGAACTGAACACACACATACTGAACAGAACACACACATACTGAACAGAACACACACATACTGAACACACACATACTGAACACACACATACTGAACTGAACATATACTGAACTGAACACACACATACTGAACTGAACACACACATACTGAACACACACATACTGAACTGAACATATACTGAACTGAACACACACATACTGAACTGAACATATACTGAACTGAACACACACATACTGAACACACACATACTGAACACACACATACTGAACTGAACACATACTGAACTGAACATATACTGAACTGAACACACACATACTGAACTGAACACATACTGAACTGAGTCCACATGCACGAAGTGCCCAATGGCAGATAAGCCCCTTGCATGCAGCTCTGCTATCATTAGTGTGTGTGTGTGTGTGTGTGTGTGTGTGTGTGTGTGTGTGTGTGTGTGTGTGTGTGTGTATGGGTGAATGAGAGGGCTTTGAATACTGCTAAGGTTAAAGAAGGCGCTATATAAGTGCAGACCATTTACTATAATGTGA
This sequence comes from Xyrauchen texanus, assembly GCF_025860055.1. Taxonomy (NCBI): domain Eukaryota; kingdom Metazoa; phylum Chordata; class Actinopteri; order Cypriniformes; family Catostomidae; genus Xyrauchen; species Xyrauchen texanus. The sequence continues at coordinate 30,778,468 of NC_068317.1, forward strand.
TTGTACATTTTGCCTTAAAAACATACGTTATAACGCACAATAAGTGTTCCTAACGAATCATGCTGCATTCAAAGTGCTCTGAAGTCACACGAGAACAGAGAAAAGAGTAAAACTGAACATTTGAATCACTGAAAATCATCCTCTCCATGAAGCCATCACATCTACAAACATCCAAACATCAGATCGTCAGTGACATCACAGCCATGGTCACGCTCGAGGCGGCGGTTTTGAATATTTAAATGAGTGTTTTGCGGCAGATGGGACCGCTGATCACTGCATAAAGACTAAACATTTAGATCTGTTAGTCACACAAAGCAATCACACGACGATCTGAATACACGCACAAATAGCACGGATGAACCTTTTTATGATCACATTTATGGTGCTTTGCTCATTTTATTGAGCCTCAGACATTCTGAAACTTTGTGAAAAATCACCCAATTTAAAATGTGGCCTGTGAATGTTTGAAATCAGAGTGACCTTTAACATGCAGACCAGTGCAGACAGGAAGTCCCGCAGTGATGATTCCTGATGTTGGAGAAGATCTGCGAGTAATCTGCCGTTTCCCAGCGACTCCACACAACACCACAGATGAATGTGAGATCTTGTGCTTACTCAGCTGTGTGAGAGCATCTACAGGGAATACTGTCAAGATATTGAGCAGCTTTCTCTGATAGTTTCTCTCGTGTCTGAAGTTCAGACTAGATGCTTCCGCCGCTTCAGGAGATGTACAGAGACACCATGAGAACTTCAGCTGCTCATTTACACTTCCAGTTTCCCGAGAGACATTAATCAGAACGTTCGCCTCAGTCACCATTCACTTTTATTGTATGTGAATGGTGACTTAACATCTCGCATATTTAACGGCAGTATTCCAGAGATATCCATCCACATCCATATCTTATATGTTTCCAGTGTCCTAATGTCATCATTTCCTATGTATGCAGTAATGGAGGGTCTCCGTAATCACTGAAGGAAAAGGCATTCTAGTGTGGACAAGCAATAATGTGGACAAGCATTAGTGTGGACAAACATTAGTGTGGACAGACATTAGTGTGGACAAACATTAGTGTGGACTAACATTAGTGTGGACAGACATTAGTGTGGACAAACATTAGTGTGGACCGACATTAGTGTGGACAGACATTAGTGTGGACAAACATTAGTGTGGACTAACATTAGTGTGGACAGACATTAGTGTGGACAAACATTAGTGTGGACAAACATTAGTGTGGACAAACATTAGTGTGGACAGACATTAGTGTGGACAAACATTAGTGTGGACTAACATTAGTGTGGACAGACATTAGTGTGGACAAACATTAGTGTGGACTAACATTAGTGTGGACAGACATTAGTGTGGACAGACATTAGTGTAGACAAACATTAGTGTGGACAAACATTAGTGTGGACTAACATTAGTGTGGACAGACATTAGTGTGGACAGACATTAGTGTGGACAGACATTAGTGTGGGCAAACATTAGTGTGGACAAGCATTAGTGTGGACTAACATTAGTGTGGACAAACATTAGTGTGGACAGACATTAGTGTGGACAAACATTAGTGTAGACAAACATTAGTGTGGACAGACATTAGTGTGGACAGACATTAGTGTGGACAGGCATTAGTGTGGACAAGCATTAGTGTGGACAGACATTAGTGTGGACAAACATTAGTGTGGACAGGCATTAGTGTGGACAAACATTAGTGTGGACAGACATTAGTGTGGACAGACATTAGTGTGGACAAACATTAGTGTGGACAGGCATTAGTGTGGACAGATATTAGTGTGGACAAACATTAGTGTGGACTAACATTAGTGTGGACAGACATTAGTGTGGACAAACATTAGTGTGGACTAACATTAGTGTGGACAGACATTAGTGTGGACAAACATTAGTGTGGACAGACATTAGTGTGGACAGGCATTAGTGTGGACAAACATTAGTGTGGACAAACATTAGTGTGGACTAACATTAGTGTGGACAGACATTAGTGTGGACAGGCATTAGTGTGGACAGACATTAGTGTGGACAGACATTAGTGTGGACAGACATTAGTGTGGACAGGCATTAGTGTGGACAAACATTAGTGTGGACAAACATTAGTGTGGACAGACATTAGTGTGGACAGGCATTAGTGTGGACAAACATTAGTGTGGACAGGCATTAGTGTGGACAAACATTAGTGTGGACAAACATTAGTGTGGACAGACATTAGTGTGGACAGGCATTAGTGTGGACAAACATTAGTGTGGACAAACATTAGTGTGGACTAACATTAGTGTGGACAGACATTAGTGTGGACAGGCATTAGTGTGGACAGACATTAGTGTGGACAAACATTAGTGTGGACAGGCATTAGTGTGGACAAACATTAGTGTGGACAAACATTAGTGTGGACAGACATTAGTGTGGACAGGCATTAGTGTGGACAGACATTAGTGTGGACAGACATTAGTGTGGACAGGCATTAGTGTGGACAAACATTAGTGTGGACAAACATTAGTGTGGACAGACATTAGTGTGGACAGGCATTAGTGTGGACAAACATTAGTGTGGACAAACATTAGTGTGGACAAACATTAGTGTGGACAGGCATTAGTGTGGACAGACATTAGTGTGGACAAACATTAGTGTGGACAGACATTAGTGTGGACAGGCATTAGTGTGGACAAACATTAGTGTGGACAAACATTAGTGTGGACAGACATTAGTGTGGACAGGCATTAGTGTGGACAGACATTAGTGTGGACAGACATTAGTGTGGACAGGCATTAGTGTGGACAAACATTAGTGTGGACAAACATTAGTGTGGACAGACATTAGTGTGGACAGGCATTAGTGTGGACAAACATTAGTGTGGACAAACATTAGTGTGGACAAACATTAGTGTGGACTAACATTAGTGTGGACAGACATTAGTGTGGACAGGCATTAGTGTGGACAGACATTAGTGTGGACAAACATTAGTGTGGACAGACATTAGTGTGGACAGGCATTAGTGTGGACAGACATTAGTGTGGACAAGTGTGGATGATATCAATGCGTTCATATCGTACAGTCTGACAAGCAACAATCATAAATCGTACAGTGTGCGCCCGCCATTAGATAAATATATATATATATATATATATAAGTGCAGATCATTTAGCATAACTCACAGCAGCTCTTCATGTCAGATGTTCTCTTGGCAGCAGAAGCTCTCGAGAGCTCACTGACATGATTAAGATGGACATGAAGGACTAATGCATGCTTATTATTACAGTTTTTTCCAATCGCTATGACAGTTTTTTCAATACATTTAACAAGTTTCCTAAACTCTTAACGCACCAACACACCTAAAACACACAATTGGCAAAACGGTTCATTTCATGCTCAAAATCACACATTGTAAACTAAACTCCAAAACTAATTTTCAAAATACAATAATACACTAGCAACAATACACTATGTCTAACAAAACACTGCAAACATGTTTCAAAATCTAATAATTATTCAAAACACTAACACATGTTCTCTTCCAACAGGAACATTTAGTCAATCATAACACAATGACAAAAAAACACTATCATCAGCTGAAATTACAGAAACTGCATTATTTTATGTGTCAGGTCTGCCCTTATACAACAGACTGTATATTGTATTGATCATAGATTGTGTTTTGCAATGTAGTTTCTTTTGATGCCTCTCTACATTTTTGTTTTGTTGGGTTTAGTAAATGCATTTTACTTTCTTTTGCTGCAGAACTTCAATACAAAAAATGAATGACCATCTCAGAGTAGCTTTATAGAATGTACAGTTTCTGAAAAAAAAAGACAGAAACAGAATTGCTGCAGTAAAGACTTTATTTGCAAAAGGACATTGCTTCAAGATATACAAACAGAAAAAGCACTGGAATAATAATTTAAAAAACAAAGTAATCTTCTAATCTTCCCGGTCTTCTGCATTTGGCCACATGTTCTCATCCACATCACACCTGATATCTTCTCTGGCAAGGCATCGTGGGAAGAATCTTTTGGCATGCCTTATCCACCCCTGGCAGTGTTCAGCTGTGATGTCTTGGCATGCAGCATCCATTGCATCCAGGAGGGACATTTGGTCCTGTGGACGATGGTCAAAAACCTTCCATCTCCAGGCTGAGAAAAACTCCTCAATGGGGTTGAGGAAAGGGGAGTAAGGGGCAAGGAAATGGGACATCATCCTTGGATGGGCGTCAAACCAGGCTGTGACTGCACGGGAATGGTGGAATGCCACATTGTCCCATATGATCACATATATTGGCAAGTGGTCTCCCACCTGTCCCCTTTCTACCTCTGGCACCAGTCTTTCATGCAGGTCTTCTAAAAACAGGAGAAGGCGGTCTGTGTTGTAGGGGCCAATCTCACATTTATGCAGGAGTGCACCGTTGTTGGAGATTGCGGCGCACATGGTAATGTTGGCTCCTCTCTGGCCCGGCACGGTAACTGTGGCCCTTTTGCCAATTATGTTTCTCCCACGGCGACGCTTTTTGCTAAGTTGAAGCCAGCCTCGTCAACATAAATAATTTCATGTGGGACTTGATTGGCCTCCAACTCCATGACTCTCTGAAAGTAATTAGACACAGTGTATGTAAATGCTTTGCTGTATATCTACTGTATGTCCTAATGTACTCCAGGTTTATAGAGTAGTTTACTGCAAAACACACTGTGTATAGTACAGTAATGACTGTATTGCATAACCTTACCTGGACGTATTGGTGACGGAGTTCTTTGATGCGCTCACTGTTCCTTTCAAAAGGAACTTTGTATAGTTGTTTCATTCGAACTCTGTGTTTAGCTAGAGTCCGAGAAATGGATGTTGTGCTGATTGCTGCAGTGTTCCCAAAGACAAGGTTGTCCTCTACAACTCTGGACTGAATGTCCTTCAGTTTTATTTCATTGTCAGCAATCACCATGTTGACAATAGCAAGTTCCTGTTCTTCATTCAGGAGCTTTCCTCTGCCCCCTGAGGGAGGTAGACGTTGAATCCTTAGAGGGACAAAATACAGTTACATTTTAGAGACCGGAGGCATACAGTCACTGTAATAAATGGTAAAATTATTTACACTTTGCTGTAGGAGAAGCAATATCCTACCTGTTGGTTTCTCTGAAAATACGGACAATGGATGCCACTGTGTCCCGGCTGAGATTTGGCTGTACTTGTTCACCAGCTACTCTGTATGATAGCCCGTGGTTTATGACATGGTCAATGATAGTAGCTCTTATTTGATCAGTTACCCTAGCTCTGGTCCTTCTTTGAGCGCCACCACGCATTCTAACTCCTCTACCTTGCCCCACTCCTCTCCCTTGCCCTTGCCCCACTCCTCTCCCTTGCCCTTGCCCCACTCCTCTCCCTTGCCCTTGCCCCACTCCTCTCCCTTGTCCTTGCCCTTGTCCCACTCCTCTCCCTTGCCCTTGCCCCACTCCTCTCCCTTGTCCCACTCCTCTCCCTTGTCCTTGCCCTTGTCCCACTCCTCTCCCTTGCCCCACTCCTCTCCCTTGCCCTTGCCCCACTCCTCTCCCTTGTCCTTGCCCTTGTCCCACTCCTCTCCCTTGCCCTTGCCCCACTCCTCTCCCTTACCCCACTCCTCTCCCTTGCCCTTGCCCCACTCCTCTCCCTTGTCCTTGCCCTTGTCCCACTCCTCTCCCTTGTCCTTGCCCTTGCCCCACTCCTCTCCCTTGCCCTTGCCCCACTCCTCTCCCTTGCCCTTGCCCCACTCCTCTCCCTTGTCCTTGCCCTTGTCCCACTCCTCTCCCTTGTCCTTGCCCCACTCCTCTCCCTTGCCCTTGCCCCACTCCTCTCCCTTGCCCTTGTCCCACTCCTCTCCCTTGTCCTTGCCCTTGCCCCACTCCTCTCCCTTGTCCTTGCCCTTGTCCCACTCCTCTCCCTTGCCCTTGCCCCACTCCTCTCCCTTGCCCCACTCCTCTCTCTTGCCCTTGCCCCACTCCTCTCCCTTGCCCCACTCCTCTCCCTTTCCCTTGCCCCACTCCTCTCCCTTGTCCTTGCCCTTGCCCCACTCCTCTCCCTTGTCCTTGCCCTTGTCCCACTCCTCTCCCTTGCCCTTGCCCCACTCCTCTCCCTTGCCCTTGCCCCACTCCTCTCCCTTGCCCTTGCCCCACTCCTCTCCCTTGTCCTTGCCCTTGCCCCACTCCTCTCCCTTGCCCTTGCCCCACTCCTCTCCCTTGCCCCACTCCTCTCCCTTGCCCTTGCCCCACTCCTCTCCCTTGTCCTTGCCCTTGCCCCACTCCTCTCCCTTGCCCCACTCCTCTCCCTTGCCCTTGCCCCACTCCTCTCCCTTGTCCTTGCCCTTGCCCCACTCCTCTCCCTTGTCCTGGTACTCGTCTTCCTCTCCCTCGTGCAGGCATTTATTTCTTTCTTTCTTTCTTTCTTTCTTTCTTTCTTTCTTTCTTTCTTTGTGTTGCTCTATATTGTTCCTTTTCCACACAAGATCAGCCCAAAGAGTCCTCTTTTAAAACATATGATCATGCGATTGAAAGAACCTCAACACCCGAGTGTGCTTCTTAGATGGGAATCAGCTGTGATTTATATATTTGCATAACTTCAATCAGCTGTTTCTCATTAGCAATGGAATAAGATACAGGGAATATATTTGTGTTTCAATTCACAATATAAACAGCTGTTCACTTTGACTTTAGCCTACATAAGTTATGTTTAGAACATGATGTTATCTGTTCTGACATACAGTGTGAAAGCATTTGTAAATTTGACTGTATCTGAAAATCTGTCATAGCGATTGAAAAAAACAGTATTATTATTAATACATTTTATTTATAGGCGCCTTTCAAGACTCTCAAGGACACCCTACAGACATAATCAAGTTTACAATCAGAAAACATAAAAGATAAAAAAACTCAAATCACAAATAAAATGTGCATTATCACAGGAATATATACTTCATAAAGAAGAGTTATTTGTGGTGAGATCATTAAAAGAGGACGGTTTTGAGGAGGACCTGAAAGTGGAAAGACATCACAATTACAGAAATCTGTCGGTAAAGATCTCCAGATCTTATAATGAACACTTCAATAATATAAATGTAGAAACATTGGGACATTTCAAGCTTTAATACAGAGTGATGCTTCACACTCGTGGTCTCAGATGAATGTTTGATATGAAACTGCTGTAATATTGGCACAAACCCACCTGAGAAACGAGGGAACGTTATTGAAGCGTTATTTGACAGACGCACTGAAGACTCGTGATCTGTGATTCGGTAAATGTCAGATAATGGGAGTGTGTGCGGCATCCCGCACACATTAATAATGATGATGTCATGTTTATATTTCTATCCCAAACTGTTGCTGAGAAATCATCATTTAAATGATGTCAGACCGGAAGATTTATTCAAACAAACGTTAAATAAAGACATAAATAACAGTTGCAATTAACTTTGGACATAGGATAACTTTTTCCATAAGTGTCCCATTGTGTCTGACTCATGTGATTTTAACGAGTGTCGTTTGGATTCTTTGATTCGTTCTAGAGTTTAACTACAGCTCATCATGTGTTTCAGAGGACTGTCAGACATGATCTCAGAGACAGAACGTCCCACAAGAGACGTTTGTTGTTATTTATTCAGACATCAGAACAAATAAAGATTCTTCAGGGGTTCCATTAATGCAGCTGAACGTCTTCAGATCATGTGATGTTCGATTAGAGGTCACATGTCAAACACAATCACAGTTTCAGGTTAAAGATCATTTACAGTGAGGACATTTCTCCACGTTCTGAATGTGTTTCTGCCGTTTCACGACTGTCTCTCATCTCCCTGCGGTCATTTCATTATATAAGTACAGCATGTATATATTAGGGAATGTTTGAAGCCGGATCCTGGATGCCCAGATGTGGTAATAAGTGGTGTAAGGACACACAAATAAACGCTTCGGTTCATTTTATTTACATTACGTAACAGTTGCGCTGTAGGGATTCAGATTTACATGAATCGCTCATGGGACTGAACCCAGCAGTGTCAGCATGAACTAATTAATATTCATGAGCACAGCTTCCCCATGTCATGATGACATCACAAGCAGCAGTGTTAAAAACAGATCTGTGTTTGTCTCCTGAAAGATATGCGTCTGTGAGTGTTAAAGACACTGCGGGCATTAATTAAACGCTATGAGCTCATGTCTCTCGTATAATCAGCGTTCATACGGCTGTTAACTTCTAATGACATGACGAGACACCAGCCTTGACTCTAGTGTTGTGCATGTTTCACTCATTACTGAAGATGCAATACTAATATTTCATTCTGCCAAAGCTCAAGCGTTTACTGCTGTCATCAGGACATTTCTCAGTTTTGACACACACACACACACCACATGCTCGCACACACACACACCACACGTCATGTGTAACTCTGATAAGTGCAGTCTCTGTACTATGATGAGGCCTAAATCCTGATTGAAATTCTTCATATATACTATTTCTTTGTAGAAATGAACATATTTGGGAGGACACCATCTTTTCTAGTATTTTTGACATAAACGGGAGATTTGAAATCGGTCTATAATTAGCAAGTTCTCCAGGATCAAGTTGTGGCTTCTTAATAAGCGATTTGATAACTGCCATTTTAAAGTTTCTTGGGACATGTCCTAAGCATAGCGAGGAGTTAATGATATTAAGAAGAGGTTCTGATATTACAGGAGATACCTCTTTTAAGAGCTTAGTTGGTATTGGATCTAACAAACATGTTGTGGCTTTTGATGTTTCGATAAGTTTTGTTCTTCATGACCGATGATAGAGAAGGATTGAAGCTGCACATGAGGAAAATTATGAGAAACTGTTTTCTGAGGTGCTATGACAGATGATTGCATAATTCCAATTTTATTTCTGATTATTTCAATTTTATTAGTAAAGAAATTCATGAAGTCTTTACTCTTGTGCTGTGATGTAATATCTGGTTCTGTTGAGACTTTATTCCTAACCAATTTAGCCACAGTACTGAATAAACGTCTAGAATTGTTGTGGTTATTTTCTATGAGTTTACTAAAATATGCTGACCTGGCAGCTTTGAGTGCGTGTTTGTAGCTACAGACACTATCCTTCCATGCACCCTGAAATACTTCTAATTTTGTATTTTTCCACATGCGCTCCATTTTCCGAGCTGCTCTCTTGAGAGCATGAGTGTGATCATTGTACCATGGTGCAGGTCTTATTTCTTTAATTTTCTTTAATCGATAGTGACACTATCAAGAGTTCTA
>NC_068317.1:30795213-30800213 GCF_025860055.1 Xyrauchen texanus
TGTGTTTGGTTGTGGTGTGGTTGTGTATGTGTTTGGTTGTGGTTGGGTTGTGGATGTGTTTGGTTGGGGTGTGGTTGTGGATGTGTTTGGTTGGGGTGTGGATGTGTTTGGTTGGGGTGTGGTTGTGTTGAGGTTGGGATGTGGATGTGTTTGGTTGGGGTGTGGTTGTGGTTGGGTTGTGATTGTGTTGTGTTTGGGTGGTGGTTGTGTTTGGTTGTGGTGTGGTTGTTGATGTGTTTGGTTGGGATGTGGTTGTGATTTGGTTTGGTTTTGTGTTTGGTTGTGAATGTGTTGTGTTGTGTATATGTGGTTGTGGTTGTGTTGTTGTTGTGTTGTTGTGGTTGTGTATGTGTTTGGTTGTGTTGTGGATATGTTGTTGTGGTTGTGTTGTTGTGGTTGGGGTGTGGTTGTGTTGTGTTGTGTTTGGGTTGTTGTGTGGTTTGGTTTGGTTGTGTTTTGGGATGTGGTTGTGTTGCGGTTGGGGTTGTGTTGTTGTGGTTGTGTATGTGTTTGGTTGGGGTGTGGTTGTGATTGTGTTGTGTTTGGGTGGTGGTTGTGTTTGGTTGTGGTTGTGGATGTGTTTGGTTGGGATGTGGTTTTGGTTTGGTTGTGAATGTGTTGTGTTGTGGATATGTTGTTGTGGTGTGGTTGTGGTTGTGGTTGTGTTGTTGTGGTTGTGTATGTGTTTGGTTGGGGTGTGGTTGTGTTGTGTTTGGGTTGTCGTTTGGGATGTGGTTGTGTTGCAGTTGGGTTTGGTTTGGTTGGGGTTGTGTTGTTGTGGTTGTGTATGTGTTTGGTTGGGGTGGTGGTTGTGTTGTGTTTGGGTTGTCGTTTGGTTGTGTTTTGGGATGTGGTTGTGTTGCGGTTTGGTTTGGTTGTGGTTGGGGTTGTGTTGTGGTTGTGGTTGTGTTTGGTTGGGGTGTGGTTGTGTTGTGTTGTGTTTGGGTTGTTGTGTGGTTTGGTTGTGTTTGGGTTGTCGTTTGGTTGTGTTTTGGGATGTGGTTGTGTTGCGGTTGGGGTTGTGTTGTTGTGGTTGTGTATGTGTTTGGTTGGGGTGTGGTTGTGATTTTGTTGTGTTTGGGTGGTGGTTGTGTTTGGTTGGGATGTGGTTTTGGTTTGGTTGTGAATGTGTTGTGGATATGTTGTTGTGGTGTGGTTGTGGTTGGGGTTGTGTTGTTGTGGTTGTGTATGTGTTTGGTTGGGGTGTAGTTGTGTTGTGTTTGGTTGGGGTTGTGTTGTTGGGGTTGTGTTGTTGTGGTTGTGTATGTGTTCGGTTGGGATGTGGATGTGTTTGGTTGGGGTGTGGTTGTGGTTGGGTTGTGATTGTGTTGTGTTTGGGTGGTGGTTGTGTTGTTGGGGTTGTGTTGTTGTGTATGTGTTCGGTTGGGGTGGTGGATGTGTTGTGTTTGGGTTGTCGTTTGGTTGTGTTTTGGGATGTGGTTGTGTTGCGGTTTGGTTTGGTTGTGGTTGGAGTTGTGGTGCGGTTGTGTTTGGGTTGTCGTTTGGTTGTGTTGTCATTTGGTTGCGTTTGGTTTGGGTTTGGTTTGGTTGTGGTGTGGTTGTGTTTGGTTGGGGTGTGGTTGTGTTGTGTTTGGGTGGTGGTTGAGTTGTGTTTGGGTTTTGGTTTGGTTGTGTTTGGGTTGTGGTGCGGTTGTGTTTGGGTTGTCGTTTGGTTGTGTTGTCATTTGGTTGCGTTTGGTTTGGGTTTGGTTTGGTTGTGGTGTGGTTGTGTTTGGTTGTGTTGTGTTTGGGTTGTCGTTTGGTTGTGATGTCGTTTGGTTTGGTTGTGTTGTTGTGGTTGTGTATTTGTTTGGTTGGGGTGTGGTTGTGTTGTGTTGTTGTGGTTGTGTATGTGTTTGGTTGGGGTGTGGTTGTGATTGTGTTGTGTTTGGGTGGTGGTTGTGTTTGGTTGTGGTTGTGGATGTGTTTGGTTGGGATGTGGTTTTGGTTTGGTTGTGAATGTGTTGTGTTGTGGATATGTTGTTGTGGTGTGGTTGTGGTTGGGGTTGTGTTGTTGTGGTTGTGTATGTGTTTGGTTGGGGTGTGTTTGGGTTGTCGTTTGGGTTGTCGTTTGGGATGTGGTTGTGCTGCAGTTGGGTTTGGTTTGGTTGGGGTTGTGTTGTTGTGGTTGTGTATGTGTTCGGTTGGGATGTGGATGTGTTTGGTTGGGGTGTGGTTGTGGTTGGGTTGTGATTGTGTTGCGTTTGGGTGGTGGTTGTGTTGTTGGGGTTGTGTTGTTGTGTATGTGTTCGGTTGGGGTGTGGTTGTGTTGTGTTTGGGTTGTCGTTTGGTTGTGTTTTGGGATGTGGTTGTGTTGCGGTTTGGTTTGGTTGTGGTTGGGGTTGTGTTGTTGTGGTTGTGTATGTGTTTGGTTGGGGTGTGGTTGTGTTGTGTTTGGGTGGTGGTTGAGTTGTGTTTGGGTTTTGGTTTGGTTGTGTTTGGGTTGTGGTGCGGTTGTGTTTGGGTTGTCGTTTGGTTGTGTTGTCATTTGGTTGCGTTTGGTTTGGGTTTGGTTTGGTTGTGGTGTGGTTGTGTTTGGTTGTGTTGTTTTTGGGTTGTCGTTTGGTTCTGATGTCGTTTGGTTTGGTTGTGTTGTTGTGGTTGTGTATGTGTTTGGTTGGGGTGTGGTTGTGTTGTGTTGTTGTGGTTGTGTATGTGTTTGGTTGGGGTGTGGTTGTGATTGTGTTGTGTTTGGGTGGTGGTTGTGTTTGGTTGTGGTTGTGGATGTGTTTGGTTGGGATGTGGTTTTGGTTTGGTTGTGAATGTGTTGTGTTGTGGATATGTTGTTGTGGTGTGGTTGTGGTTGGGGTTGTGTTGTTGTGGTTGTGTATGTGTTTGGTTGGGGTGTGTTTGGGTTGTCGTTTGGGTTGTCGTTTGGGATGTGGTTGTGCTGCAGTTGGGTTTGGTTTGGTTGGGGTTGTGTTGTTGTGGTTGTGGTTGTGTTTGGTTGGGGTGTGGTTGTGTTGTGTTTGGGTTGTTGTGTGGTTTGGTTGTGTTTGGGTTGTCGTTTGGATGTGTTTTGGGATGTGGTTGTGTTGCGGTTGGGGTTGTGTTGTTGTGGTTGTGTATGTGTTTGGTTGGGGTGTGGTTGTGTTGTGTTTGGGTGGTGGTGTGGTTGTGTTTGGTTGTGTTGTGTTTGGGTTGTCGTTTGGTTGTGATGTCGTTTGGTTTGGTTGTGTTGTTGTGGTTGTGTATGTGTTTGGTTGGGGTGTGGTTGTGTTGTGTTGTTGTGTATGAGTTTGGTTGGGGTGTGGTTGTGTTGTGTTTGGGTGGTGGTTGAGTTGTGTTTGGGGTTTGGTTGTGTTTGGGTTGTGGTTTGGTTGTGGTTGGGTTTGGTTTGGTTGGGGTTGTGTATGTGTTTGGTTGTGGTTGGGGTTGTGTTGTGGTTGTGGTTGTGTTTGGTTGGGGTGTGGTTGTGTTGTGTTGTGTTTGGGTTGTTGTGTGGTTTGGTTGTGTTTGGGTTGTCGTTTGGTTGTGTTTTGGGATGTGGTTGTGTTGCGGTTGGGGTTGTGTTGTTGTGGTTGTGTATGTGTTTGGTTGGGGTGTGGTTGTGATTTTGTTGTGTTTGGGTGGTGGTTGTGTTTGGTTGGGATGTGGTTTTGGTTTGGTTGTGAATGTGTTGTGGATATGTTGTTGTGGTGTGGTTGTGGTTGGGGTTGTGTTGTTGTGGATGTGTATGTGTTTGGTTGGGGTGTAGTTGTGTTGTGTTTGGTTGGGGTTGTGTTGTTGGGGTTGTGTTGTTGTGGTTGTGTATGTGTTCGGTTGGGGTGGTGGATGTGTTGTGTTTGGGTTGTCGTTTGGTTGTGTTTTGGGATGTGGTTGTGTTGCGGTTTGGTTTGGTTGTGGTTGGGGTTGTGTTGTTGTGGTTGTGTATGTGTTTGGTTGGGGTGTGGTTGTGTTGTGTTTGGGTGGTGGTTGAGTTGTGTTTGGGTTTTGGTTTGGTTGTGTTTGGGTTGTGGTGCGGTTGTGTTTGGCTTGTCGTTTGGTTGTGTTGTCATTTGGTTGCGTTTGGTTTGGGTTTGGTTTGGTTGTGGTGTGGTTGTGTTTGGTTGTGTTGTGTTTGGGTTGTCGTTTGGTTGTGATGTCGTTTGGTTTGGTTGTGTTGTTGTGGTTGTGTATGTGTTTGGTTGGGGTGTGGTTGTGTTGTGTTGTTGTGGTTGTGTATGTGTTTGGTTGTGTTGTGGATATGTTGTTGTGGTTGTGTTGTTGTGGTTGGGGTGTGGTTGTGTTGTGTTGTGTTTGGGTTGTTGTGTGGTTTGGTTTGGTTGTGTTTTGGGATGTGGTTGTGTTGCGGTTGGGGTTGTGTTGTTGTGGTTGTGTATGTGTTTGGTTGGGGTGTGGTTGTGATTGTGTTGTGTTTGGGTGGTGGTTGTGTTTGGTTGTGGTTGTGGATGTGTTTGGTTGGGATGTGGTTTTGGTTTGGTTGTGAATGTGTTGTGTTGTGGATATGTTGTTGTGGTGTGGTTGTGGTTGGGGTTGTGTTGTTGTGGTTGTGTATGTGTTTGGTTGGGGTGTGTTTGGGTTGTCGTTTGGGATGTGGTTGTGCTGCAGTTGGGTTTGGTTTGGTTGGGGTTGTGTTGTTGTGGTTGTGGTTGTGTTTGGTTGGGGTGTGGTTGTGTTGTGTTTGGGTTGTTGTGTGGTTTGGTTGTGTTTGGGTTGTCGTTTGGTTGTGTTTTGGGATGTGGTTGTGTTGCGGTTGGGGTTGTGTTGTTGTGGTTGTGTATGTGTTTGGTTGGGGTGTGGTTGTGATTTTGTTGTGTTTGGGTGGTGGTTGTGTTTGGTTGGGATGTGGTTTTGGTTTGGTTGTGAATGTGTTGTGGATATGTTGTTGTGGTGTGGTTGTAGTTGGGGTTGTGTTGTTGTGGTTGTATATGTGTTTGGTTGGGGTGTGGTTGTGTTGTGTTTGGTTGGGGTTGTGTTGTTGTGGTTGTGTATGTGTTCGGTTGGGGTGGTGGTTGTGTTGTGTTTGGGTTGTCGTTTGGTTGTGTTTTGGGATGTGG